>NC_069503.1:1129728670-1129903670 GCF_027579735.1 Bombina bombina
GCCATACCTCTATGCAGATTCATCTGCCCGCTGTCCCCTGATCTGAAGTTTACCTCTCCTCAGATGGCCGAGAAACAGCAATATGATCTTAACTACTCCGGCTAAAATCATAACAAAAACTCTGGTAGATTCTTCTTCAAACTCTGCCAGAGAGATAATAACACACTCCGGTGCTATTTTAAAATAACAAACTTTTGATTGAAGATATAAAACTAAGTATAATCACCATAGTCCTCTCACACATCCTATCTAGTCGTTGAGTGCAAGAGAATGACTGGGAGTGACGTAGAGGGGAGGAGCTATATACAGCTCTGCTGGGTGAATCCTCTTGCACTTCCTGTTGGGGAGTAGTAATATCCCAGAAGTAATGATGACCCGTGGACTGATCACACAACAGAAGAAACTGCAGTTCCTGTTTATGGGCAGCAGGTTGAGCTGGGTCACACCACAAGCTTACCCAGCTGTAGGTTTTGTGCCAGCATGATTCATGTTCCTATAAGGTAAAGTATTTAAGTGGTCTCTCGTTGCTACTCACGCAGCATAGTATTAAACTTAATGCACTAGATCGTACAGAATGGTAGGTAGCTTGTCTCAATAGAACCAATTAGCCTGGAATATTCAGATCTTTCCTCTGTGATTGTTATAAGCTGAAACAGGCTTATCAAAAGAATATGCAACCCCCTTTGACATTGATAAACTCAGAGTGTCTTATTTTTGCTAAATGTTAAACATGTTATTACGTTTGGGATACCTACTATGTCCCTATAACTGACATCTCAATATGAATAGGACCATATACACAGTAGTTTTATATTACAGCGCCTACCCACAACGTAGCTCTTGACTTAAACATGGTCCAATAATTCTATCAGTTTATTACAGTCTTTTGGCTGTAACATAACCATAAACAATTGAACCTCCTCACTACAACGTTTAAAGTGAATGTAAACTTGAGATTAGCAAGTCATACGATAGAAGTTAAAAATAAATGAGACTTTCATTCATATCTTCAGAGATATTTGACATGAAACGCGATAAGGATTAGAGCCGATCCTCTGCCTGCCATATTCACCAATTGATTGACAGAAGACTCATCTGCAATCAACTAATTGGGGGGGGGGGGGAAACGATGATTAGTTGATTGCAGATGAGTCATCTGTCAATCAACTGCTGAATATGGCGGGCAGAGGATTGGCTCTAATCCTTATAGCGTTTCATGTCAAATATCTCTAAAGATAAGTATATACTAAACATTTCATGAATGAAAGTCTCATTAATTATTTTAACTTCTATCGTACAAAGTGAGCTAATAAGCTCAAGTTTACATTCACTAACTCCCTAGAACATCCTAAACCATTCCAGCCCTTTATAAGGATACATTAATATTGCTAGGAAATCTGTGGAGGCTCAAACTTACTCCTTACATATGTATGTTACTTTGTATAATACCCTATTATATTCCAGATCTTAAAGGCAGGGCTTTATCTGATAATTGGTCAATTTAATTAATTCACTCTAGTGTGTTGGTGTGCTGTCAACAGCCAAGATGTCTCACCTTAGATTTTTACCATCACCACTAGTAATAGTGGGTAATTTTAATATTGCTGAGCTTACCCTATACAAAATGATCCTAACCCCTTAATCGATGTCTGTAAACCTATAGATACAGGGACATAATCTACCCTAGAGTATATCTGTTTCTATACTTACAATTATGTGTACATTAAATCTAGTTGATAATAGATAACTATATACCCTGCCTCGGACACCCTAAGGCATAGCTCATTCTTAGATCATATGGTTCTTTCGAAATAATAATAATGGGTCACTTTTTATTATTATGCCTGTTCCCTTTAGATAATGGGCCCAGAAGTGGCCCTTCTATCCCTGATCCCTTATACTCCCCTATCTAATTTTTCTCAGGTATTAACAGTCCAAGAGTGACTGATACACTTTCATATGGGGACATGATTCATTACCATGATTAAAAACCATTTAGAAAGGGATTTTTTATATATATATATATATATATATATATATATATATATATATATATATATATATATATATATATATATATATATATATTTATATTTATTTTTTATTCTTATAAAATCAAGATTCACCTTTTGAGACCCAAGAGTGGTCTCCAACGGTTTCTGGTTGCCTTCTTTAGCTTTGCATTTTTTTCTATAACAATGATAGGTCCAAGAGTGGCCTCATATGTTATCTAGAAGACTTATAGGCTGACTGGTAAAATAATATCTCCTAATTATACAATTGTCTCGTAACTATGCTATATTTCTCTTGCTTAGTTTCTATTGGTTAGATGACTACTCTGTATAATCTTTACTGGCATTTATGCTTTGTATGCCTCAAATTGAATATCAATAAAAAAAATAAAAAAAAAAGATGAATATGCAACAGGTGCAAAGTCTCGTTATTTCTACACATTTAGATCATTTACATGACAGAAGACTGCCACCATCTATAGCAGAGAAATGTAAAGTTATTGAGTTGCAGGCTTTAGTGTTACCTGGGAACATCATGCTCATTGGGTACGGTAGACGATATGTCATTCCGAGCAAGACAGTTCCTATTCAGCATCACAGATTTACATTTACCTTCTTCTTTGTGTTTCATCTAAATGAAAAGAAAAACAATTGATAAATTAAGGCAATAAAAGGCAAATATGTTAAACCCAGCTAAATGCAATCATTATTTAAGACCTGTTTAATTTACAAACAATCTGAAGAGCAAAAACAGAATTTATGCTTACCTGATAAATTACTTTCTCCAACGGTGTGTCCGGTCCACGGCGTCATCCTTACTTGTGGGATATTCTCTTCCCCAACAGGAAATGGCAAAGAGCCCAGCAAAGCTGGTCACATGATCCCTCCTAGGCTCCGCCTACCCCAGTCATTCGACCGACGTACAGGAGGAAATATGCATAGGAGAAACCATATGATACCGTGGTGACTGTAGTTAGAGAAAATAATTCATCAGACCTGATTAAAAAAACCAGGGCGGGCCGTGGACCGGACACACCGTTGGAGAAAGTAATTTATCAGGTAAGCATAAATTCTGTTTTCTCCAACATAGGTGTGTCCGGTCCACAGCGTCATCCTTACTTGTGGGAACCAATACCAAAGCTTTAGGACACGGATGAAGGGAGGGAGCAAATCAGGTCACCTAAATGGAAGGCACCACGGCTTGCAAAACCTTTCTCCCAAAAATAGCCTCCGAAGAAGCAAAAGTATCAAATTTGTAAAATTTGGCAAAAGTGTGCAGTGAAGACCAAGTCGCTGCCTTACATATCTGGTCAACAGAAGCCTTGTTCTTGAAGGCCCATGTGGAAGCCACAGCCCTAGTGGAATGAGCTGTGATTCTTTCAGGAGGCTGCCGTCCGGCAGTCTCATAAGCCAATCGGATAATGCTTTTAAGCAAAAAAGAAAGAGTGGAAGAAGTTGCTTTTTGACCTCTCCTTTTACCAGAATAAACAACAAACAAAGAAGATGTTTGTCTGAAATCTTTAGTGGCCTCTAAATAGAATTTTAGAGCACGGACTACGTCCAAATTGTGTAACAAACGTTCCTTCTTTGAAACTGGATTCGGACACAAAGAAGGTACAACTATCTCCTGGTTAATATTTTTGTTGGAAACAACTTTCGGAAGAAAACCAGGCTTAGTACGCAAAACCACCTTATCTGCATGGAACACCAGATAGGGCGGAGAACACTGCAGAGCAGATAACTCAGAAACTCTTCTAGCAGAAGAAATTGCAACCAAAAACAAAACTTTCCAAGATAATAACTTAATATCTACGGAATGTAAGGGTTCAAACGGAACCCCTTGAAGAACTAGATTAAGACTCCAGGGAGGAGTCAAATGTCTGTAAACAGGCTTGATTCTAACCAGAGCCTGAACAAACGCTTGAACGTCTGGCACAGCTGCCAGCCTTTTGTGAAGTAAAACAGATAAAGCAGAGATCTGTCCCTTCAGAGAACTTGCAGATAATCCTTTCTCCAAACCTTCTTGTAGAAAGGATAGAATCTTAGGAATTTTTATCTTGTTCCATGGGAATCCTTTAGATTCACACCAACAGATATTTTTTTCCATATTTTATGGTAAATTTTTCTAGTTACAGGCTTTCTAGCCTGAATCAGAGTATCTATTACAGAATCTGAAAACCCACGCTTTGATAAAATCAAGCGTTCAATCTCCAAGCAGTCAGTTGGAGGGAAACCAGATTCGGATGTTCGAATGGACCTTGAACAAGAAGGTCCTGTCTCAAAGGTAGCTTCCATGGTGGAGCCGATGACATATTCACCAGGTCTGCATACCAAGTCCTGCGTGGCCACGCAGGAGCTATCAAGATCACCGAAGCCTTCTCCTGATTGATCCTGGCTACCAGCCTGGGAATGAGAGGAAACGGTGGGAATACATAAGCTAGGTTGAAGGTCCAAGGTGCTACTAGTGCATCTACTAGAGTCGCCTTGGGATCCCTGGATCTGGACCCGTAACAAGGAACCTTGAAGTTCTGACGAGAGGCCATCAGATCCATGTCTGGAATGCCCCATAATCGAGTTATTTGGGCAAAGATTTCCGGATGGAGTTCCCACTCCCCCGGATGGAATGTCTGACGACTCAGAAAATCCGCTTCCCAATTTTCCACTCCTGGGATGTGGATTGCAGACAAGTGGCAGGAGTGATCCTCCGCCCATTGAATTATCTTGGTCACTTCCTCCATCGCCAGGGAACTCCTTGTTCCCCCCTGATGGTTGATATATGCAACGGTCGTCATGTTGTCTGATTGAAACCTTATGAATTTGGCCTTTGCTAGATGAGGCCAAGCTTTGAGAGCATTGAATATCGCTCTCAGTTCCAGAATGTTTATCGGGAGAAGAGATTCTTCCCGAGACCATAGACCCTGAGCTTTCAGGGGTTCCCAGACCGCGCCCCAGCCCACCAGACTGGCGTCGGTCGTGACAATGACCCACTCTGGTCTGCGGAAGCTCATTCCCTGTGACAGGTTGTCCAGGATCAGCCACCAACGGAGTGAATCTCTGGTCCTTTGATCTACTTGAATCATTGGAGACAAGTCTGTATAATCCCCATTCCACTGTCTGAGCATGCACAGTTGTAATGGTCTTAGATGAATTTGTGCAAAAGGAACTATGTCCATTGCTGCAACCATCAATCCTATTACTTCCATGCACTGCGCTATGGAAGGACGAAGAACAGAATGAAGTACTTGACAAGAGCTTAGAAGTTTTGATTTTCTGACCTCTGTCAGAAAAATCCTCATTTCTAAGGAATCTATTATTGTTCCCAAGAAGGGAACTCTTGTTGACGGGGACAGAGAACTTTTTTCTATGTTCACTTTCCATCCGTGAGATCTGAGAAAGGCTAGGACGATGTCCGTATGAGCCTTTGCTTTTGACAGAGACGACGCTTGAATCAGGATGTCGTCCAAGTACGGTACTACTGCAATGCCCCTTGGTCTTAGAACCCCTAGAAGGGACCCTAGTACCTTTGTGAAAATTCTCGGAGCAGTGGCTAATCCAAATGGAAGTGCCACAAACTGGTAATGCTTGTCCAGAAAAGCGAACCTTAGGAACTGATGATGTTCCTTGTGGATAGGAATATGTAGGTACGCATCCTTTAAATCCACCGTGGTCATAAATTGACCTTCCTGGATGGTAGGAAGGATCGTTCGAATGGTTTCCATTTTGAACGATGGAACCCCGAGAAATTTGTTTAGGATCTTGAGATCTAAAATTGGTCTGAATGTTCCCTCTTTTTTGGGAACTATGAACAGGTTGGAGTAAAACCCCATCCCTTGTTCTATTGGAACTGGATGAATTACTCCCATCTTTAACAGGTCTTCTACACAATGTAAGAATGCCTGTCTTTTTATTTGGTTTGAAGATTATTGAGACCTGTGGAACCTTCCCCTTGGGGGTAGTTCCTTGAATTCCAGGAGATAACCCTGAGAAACTATTTCTAGCGCCCAAGGATCCTGAACATCTCTTGCCCAAGCCTGAGCAAAGAGAGAAAGTCTGCCCCCCACCAGATCCGGTCCCGGATCGGGGGCCATCCCTTCATGCTGTTTTGGTAGCAGTGGCAGGCTTCTTGGCCTGCTTAACCTTGTTCCAGCCTTGCATCGGTCTCCAGGCTGGTTTGGGTTGAGAAGTATTACCCTCTTGCTTAGAGGATGTAGAATTAGAGGCTGGTCCGTTTCTGCGAAAGGGACGAAAATTAGGCTTATTTTTAGCCTTAAAAGACCTATCCTGAGGAAGGGCGTGGCCCTTTCCCCCGGTGATGTCTGAAATAATCTCTTTCAAATCAGGACCAAACAGTGTTTTACCCTTGAAAGGGATGTTAAGCAATTTTGTCTTGGAAGACACATCCGCTGACCAAGACTTTAGCCAAAGCGCTCTGCGCGCCACGATAGCAAACCCTGAATTTTTCGCCGCTAATCTAGCTAATTGCAAAGCGGCATCTAAAATAAAAGAGTTAGCCAATTTAAGTGCTTGAACTCTGTCCATAACCTCCTCATACGAAGATTCTTTATTGAGCGACTTTTCTAGTTCTTCAAACCAGAAACACGCTGCCGTAGTGACAGGAACAATGCATGAAATTGGTTGTAGAAGGTAACCTTGCTGAACAAACATCTTTTTAAGCAAACCCTCTAATTTTTTATCCATAGGATCTTTGAAAGCACAACTATCTTCTATGGGAATAGTAGTGCGTTTGTTTAGAGTAGAGACCGCCCCCTCGACCTTGGGGACTGTCTGCCATAAGTCCTTTCTGGGGTCGACTATAGGAAATAATTTCTTAAATATAGGGGGAGGAACAAAAGGTATGCCGGGCCTTTCCCACTCCTTATTTACTATGTCCGCCACCCGCTTGGGTATAGGAAAAGCATCGGGGGGCACCGGAACCTCTAGGAACTTGTCCATCTTACATAATTTCTCTGGAATGACCAAATTGTCACAATCATCCAGAGTAGATAATACCTCCTTAAGCAGTGCGCGGAGATGTTCTAATTTAAATTTAAATGTTACAACATCAGGTTCAGCTTGTTGAGAAATTTTTCCTGAATCTGAAATTTCTCCCTCAGACAAAACCTCCCTCCTGGCCCCTTCAGATTGGTGTGAGGGTATGTCAGAACCGTTATCAGCGTCCTCTTGCTCTTCAGTGTTTAAAACAGAGCAATCGCGCTTTCTCTGATAAGTAGGCATTTTAGATAAAATGTTTGCAATAGAATTATCCATAACAGCCGTTAATTGTTGCATGGTAATAAGTATTGGCGCACTAGATGTACTAGGGGCCTCTTGTGTGGGCAAAACTGGTGTAGACACAGAAGGGGATGATGCAGTACCATGCTTACTCCCCTCATTTGAGGAATCATCTTGGGCAATATCATTATCTGTGGCATCATTGTCCCTACTTTGTTTGGACACTATGTCACAATCATCATATATTTAAATGGGGAGAAACCTTGGCTTTCATACATATAGAACATCGCTTATCTGATGGTTCAGACATGTTAAACAGGCTTAAACTTGTCAACAAAGCACAAAAAACGTTTTAAAATAAAACCGTTACTGTTACTTTAAATTTTAAACAGAACACACTTTATTACTGAATATGTGAAAAAGCATGAAGGAATTGTTCAAAATTCACCAAAATTTCACCACAGTGTCTTAAAGCCTTAAAAGTATTGCACACCAAATTTGAAAGCTTTAACCCTTAAAATAACGGAACCGGAGCCGTTTTTACATTTAACCCCTATACAGTCCCAGGTATCCGCTTTGCTGAGACCCAACCAAGCCCAGAGGGGAATAAGATACCAAATGACGCCTTCTATAAGCTTTTTCAGTGGTTCTTAGCTCCTCACACATGCATCTGCATGCCTTGCTTTCCAAAAACAACTGCGCATTAGTGGCGCGAAAATGAGGCTCTGCCTATGACTAGAAAAGGCCCCCATCTGAAAAAGGTGTCCAATACAGTGCCTGACGTTTTTTAACAACAATCCCCAAGATTATAATAACTATTAAGAGTTATAATCTGCCAAATATGCTTAGCAAAGTAATCGTTTTAGCCCAGAAAAATGTCTACCAGTTTTTTAAGCCCTTATAAAGCCCTTTATTCTTTTACTTAATCTAAGAAAATGGCTTACCGGTCCCCATAGGGGAAATGACAGCCTTCCAGCATTACAAAGTCTTGTTAGAAATGTGGCCAGTCATACCTCAAGCAGAAAAGTCTGCCAACTGTTTCCCCCAACTGAAGTTACTTCATCTCAACAGTCCTGTGTGGAAACAGCAATCGATTTTAGTAACGTTTGCTAAAATCATCTTCCTCTTACAAACAGAAATCTTCTTCTCTTTTCTGTTTCAGAGTAAATAGTACATACCAGCACTATTTTAAAATAACAAACACTTGATTGAAGAATAAAAACTACATTTAAACACCAAAAAACTCTTAACCATCTCCGTGGAGATGTTGCCGGTGCAACGGCAAAGAGAATGACTGGGGTAGGCGGAGCCTAGGAGGGATCATGTGACCAGCTTTGCTGGGCTCTTCTCCATTTCCTGTTGGGGAAGAGAATATCCCACAAGTAAGGATGACGCCGTGGACCGGACACACCTATGTTGGAGAAAACTCAATCTGAAATCTAATCCAATAATTCCCAACATGTGCACAATACATAACTGAAACACTAGGATATTTATTCCCAAACATTTGCATTTAACAGTAATTATATTGAAACATGGTTGTACCGATGTTGTCTCTTCTGATAGACTATGCACAACAGGATCCTCCCCAGTAGCCATTGTGAGTCAAACGTACACCTGAAGAGTAAAAAAAAATAAAAAAATAAACATAAATAGCAAGTCTATAATGAACATTCATGAAGCTATAGTAAAAGCAGGATCTGAAGAGACAGTTATAAAAAGGACGAAACTAGGCAGAAGGCTAAACCTATTTAAAAAAAAAAAAATCATAATAATGGAGTCTGAGCTTAATGAACACATTACTCAAACATGTTCTATAATGCGTATGAAAAAGGAGCAGATAAAAATGTTTATTAAGTGCACCGAGAGAAACCCCATTGATCAGGGGATAGGGAAGTTCAAGGGATGTGGAAGTAATGTAGATTGTAGAGAAAATGTGCCATAGAGGTGGAAAATAGTGCAGCTATTCTAAAACTGTCGGATTATCAGATTCACAATGGAACCACCATACAATTTGTTTTCAGAAGCACACACACTCTGCATACTGCCTTCAATGTTTTAACACTGCATTGCTACAATCTAGTGGCCTACCTAGCTAATTCTAAAAACACAATTTATGCTTACCTGATTGTTACAGTACCAACAGGATACCAAGGTTAATACCAGATGAACAATGTCCTGCATAGGGAATCAGCAATTCACAACCAAGCCAGTTTTCAGGTTTAAAACAGAATGATATTTATTAAAAGGCTATGCCTAGTATTTATGCAGGTCTGAACCCCCCCCCCCCCCCCCCAGATGGGGGTTGAAAGGCTGTTGTACATTACATGGAGGGAACAAGCCCTTTGACATGATACAATAGGATTATATTACTTAAACACTTCAACCACAAGACACTCTTGGCCCTTCTTATCACTTAGGCGTTTTCTCTCTGGAGGTGATCAAACAATAGAATGCTTAGCACTAATTAGATTATAGCTGGAGCCAGCAACTCTGTCTTTGGAAATTAGTTTCTTAGCTAAACACAATTAACTCCTTCAGTCCTGACAGAAGGGTCTGTCACACTGATAAATTTATTTCTCTTGTGGTGTATCCAGTCCACGGATCATTCATTACTTGTGGGATATTAACATTCCCAAAAGGAAGTTGCAAGAGTACACCCACAGCAGAGCTGTTATATAGGTCCTCCCCTAACTGCCATATCCAGTCATTCGACCGAAAACACGAAGAAAGGAGAAACCATAGGGTGCAGTGGTGACTGTAGTTTAAATGAAAAAAAGTACCTGCCTTAAAATGATAGGGCGGGCCGTGGACTGGATACACCACAAGAGAAATAAATTTATCAGGTAAGCATAAATTGTGTTTTCTCTTGTAAGGTGTATCCAGTCCACGGATCATCCATTACTTGTGGGATACCAATACCAAAGCTAAAGTACACGGATGAAGGGAGGGACAAGGCAGGTACTTAAACAGAAGGTACCACTGCCTGTAAAACCTCTCTCCCAAAAATAGCCTCCGAAGAAGTAAAAGTATCAAATTTGTAGAATTTTGAAAAAGTATGAAGCGAAGACCAAGTCTCATTTTTAAAGGCCCAAGTGGAAGCCACAGCTCTAGTAGAATGAGCTGTAATCCTTTCAGGAGGCAGCTGTCCAGCAGTCTCATAGGCTAAACGGATTATACTTCTTAGCCAAAAAGAAAGAGGTTGCCGAAGCCTTTTGACCTCTCCTCTGTCCAGAGTAGACAACAAACAGAGCAGATGTTTGCCGAAAATCTTTAGTAGCTTGTAAGTAAAACTTCAGAGCACGAACCACGTCCAGATTGTGTAATAGACGTTCCTTCTTTGAAGAAGGATTAGGACACAAGGATGGAACAACAATCTCTTGATTGATATTCTTGTTAGATACCACCTTAGGTAAAAACCCAGGTTTGGTACGCAGGACTACCTTATCCGAATGGAAAATCAGATAAGGAGAATCACATTGTAAGGCAGATAACTCGGAGACTCTACGAGCCGAGGAAATAGCTACCAAAAAAAGAACTTTCCAAGATAAAAGTTTGATATCTATGGAATGAAGAGGTTCAAAAGGAACTCCTTGAAGAACCTTAAGAACCAAGTTTAAGCTCCATGGTGGAGCAACCGGTTTAAACACAGGCTTGATTCTAACTAAAGCCTGAACGTCTGGAACATCTGCCAGACGCTTGTGCAAAAGAATAGACAGAGCAGAAATCTGTCCCTGTAAGGAACTAGCTGACAATCCTTTTTCCAAACCTTCTTGGAGAAAGGATAATATCCTGGGAATCCTGACTTTACTCCATGAGTAACCCTTTGATTCACACTAATAGAGATATTTACGCCATATTTTATGATAAATTTTCCTGGCGACAGGCTTTCGTGCCTGTATTAAGGTATCAATAACTGACTCTGAGAAGCCACGCTTTGATAAAATCAAGCGTTCAATCTCCATGCAGTCAGTCTCAGAGAAATTAGATTTGGATGGTGGAAAGGACCCTGAAGAAGAAGGTCCTGTCTCAGAGGCAGAGTCCATGGTGGAAAGGATGACATGTCCACTAGATCTGCATACCAGGTCCTGCGTGGCCACGCAGGTGCTATTAAAATCACTGATGCTCTCTCCTGCTTGATCTTGGCAATCAGTCGAGGGAGCAGAGGAAACGGTGGAAACACATAAGCCAGGTTGAAAGACCAGGGCGTTGCTAGAGCATCTATCAGCGTTGCCTTGGGATCCCTGGACCTGGATCCGTAACAAGGAAGCTTGGCGTTCTGTCGAGACGCCATGAGATCCAGTTCTGGTTTGCCCCAACGATGAATCAATTGTGCAAACACCTCCGGATGGAGTTCCCACTCCCCCGGATGAAAAGTCTGTCGACTTAGAAAATCCACCTACCCAGTTCTCTACACCTGGGATATGGATAGCTGATAGGTGGCAAGAGTGAATCTCTGCCCATTGAATTATTCTTGAGACTTCTAACATCGCTAAGGAACTTCTTGTTCCCCCTTGATGATTGATGTAAGCCACAGTCGTGATGTTGTCCGACTGAAATCTGATGTACCTCAGAGTTGCTAACTGAGGCCAAGCCTGAAGAGCATTGAATATCGCTCTCAGTTCCAGAATATTTATTGGAAGAAGTGTCTCCTCCTGAGTCCACGATCCCTGAGCCTTCAGGGAGTTCCAGACTGCACCCCAACCTAGAAGGCTGGCATCTGTTACAATTGTCCAATCTGGCCTGCGAAAGGTCATACCTTTGGACAGATGGACCCGAGATAGCCACCAGAGAAGAGAATCCCTGGTCTCTTGATCCAGATTTAGTTGAGGGGACAAATCTGTGTAATCCCCGTTCCACTGACTGAGCATGCATAGTTGCAGCGGTCGGAGATGTAAGCGTGCAAACGGCACTATGTCCATTGCCGCTACCATTAAACCGATTACTTCCATGCACTGAGCCACCGAAGGGCGCGGAATGGAATGAAGAACACGGCAGGAATTTAGAAGCTTTGATAACCTGGACTCCGTCAGGTAAATTTTCATTTCTACAGAATCTATCAGAGTCCCTAGGAAGGAAACTCTCGTGAGTGGGGATAGAGAACTCTTTTCCTTGTTCACTTTCCACCCATGCGACCTCAGAAATGCCAGTACTATGTCCATATGAGACTTGGCAATTTGGAAGTTTGACGCCTGTATCAGGATGTCATCTAAATAAGGGGCCACTGATATACCCCGCGGCCTTAGGACCGCCAGAAGCGACCCTAGAACCTTCGTGAAGTTTCTTGGGGCTGTAGCTAATCCAAAAGGAAGAGCTACGAACTGGTAATGCCTGTCCAGAAAGGCAAACCTGAGAAACCGATGATGATCTTTGTGTATCGGAATGTGAAGATAAGCATCCTTTAGATCCACTGTAGTCATATATTGACCCTCCTGGATCATAGGTAGGATGGTACGAATAGTTTCCATCTTGAATGATGGAACTCTGAGGAATTTGTTTAAGATCTTTAGATCCAAAATTGGTCCGAAGGTTCCCTCTTTTTTGGGAACCACAAACAGATTTGAGTAAAAACCCTGTCCCTGTTCCTCCTTTGGAACTGGATGGATCACTCCCATAACTAGGAGGTCTTGTACACAGTGTAAGAATGCCTCTCTCTTTATCTGGTTTGCAGATAATTGTGAAAGGTGAAATCTCCCTTTTGGGGGGGAAGCTTTGAAGTCCAGAAGATATCCCTGGGATATAATTTCCAACGCCCAGGGATCCTGAACATCTCTTGCCCACGCCTGAGCGAAGAGTGAGAGTCTGCCCCCTACTAGATCCGTTACCGGATAGGGGGCCGTTCCTTCATGCTGTCTTAGAGGCAGCAGCAGGCTTTTTGGCCTGCTTACCTTTGTTCCAGGTCTGGTTTGGCCTCCAGACCGTCTTGGACTGAGCAAAAGTTCCCTCTTGTTTTGCATTAGAGGAAGTTGATGCCGTACTTGCCTTGAAGTTTCGAAAGGTACGAAAATTAGACTGTTTGGACCTTGATTTGGACCTGTCCTGAGGAAGGGCATGACCTTTTCCTCCAGTGATATCAGCAAGAATCTCCTTCAAACCAGGCCCAAATAGGGTCTGCCCCTTGAAGGGAATGTTAAGCAGCTTAGATTTTGAAGTCACGTCAGCCGACCATGATTTAAGCCACAGAGCCCTACGCGCCTGTATAGCAAAACCAGAATTCTTAGCCGTTAGTTTAGTCAAATGAACAATGGCATCAGAAACAAAAGAATTGGCTAGCTTAAGTGCTCTAAGTTTGCCAAGTATGTCATCCAATGGAGTCGCTACCTGTAAAGCCTCTTCCAGAGACTCAAACCAGAACGCCGCCGCAGCAGCAGTGACAGGAGCAATGCATGCAAGGGGCTGTAGGATAAAACCTTGTTGAATAAACATTTTCTTAAGGTAACCTAATTTTTTATCCATTGGATCTGAAAAAGCACAACTGTCCTCGACAGGGATAGTAGTACGCTTTGCAAGAGTAGAAACTGCTCCCTCCACCTTAGGGACTATCTGCCATAAGTCCCATGTGGTGGCGTCTATAGGAAACATTTTTCTAAAAATAGGAGGTGGAGAGAACGGCACACCTGGCCTATCCCATTCCTTAGTAATAATTTCTGTAAACCTTTTAGGTATTGGAAAAACATCAGTACACACCGGCACTGCAAAGTATTTATCCAGTCTACACAATTTCTCTGGCACTGCAATTCTGTCACAGTCATTCAGAGCAGCTAAAACCTCCCTGAGCAATACGCGGAGGTGTTCAAGCTTAAATTTAAATGTAGAAATATCAGAATCAGGTATCTTTCCTGAGTCAGAAATATCGCCCACAGACTGAAGCTCTCCTTCCTCAGCTTCTGCATATTGTGAGGCAGTATCAGACACGGTTCTTAAAGCGCCAGTATGCTCTGTATTTCGTCTAACCCCAGAGCTATCTCGCTTACCTAGAAATTCAGGTAGTCTGGCTAATACCGCTGACAGTGTATTATCCATAACTGCCGCCATGTCTTGTAAAGTAATCGCTATGGGCGCCCTAGATGTACTTGGCGCCATTTGAGCGTGAGTCCCTTGAGCGGGACTCAAGCCAGCCATGTGGAAAAAATTAGGCCCCAATAATTTTTATCACCAGACACACATATAAAAACGATTAAACATGCCAGCAAACGTTTTATATTGTATTTATATAAGGGTAACTTCCCCCTCGTCAGAATCCTCTGGTGATAAATTTTTTAAAGACAGAATATGATCTTTATTGCTTAAAGTGAAATCAGTACATTTGGTACACATTCTAAGAGGTCGTTCCACCATGGCTTTTAAACATAATGAACAAGGAGTTTCCTCTATGTCAGACATGTTTATACAGACTAGCAATGAGACTAGCAAGCTTGGAAAACACTTTAAATCAAGTTAACAAGCAAATATAAAAAACTGTACTGTGCCTTTAAGAGAAACAAATGTCAGAATTTTAAAACAGTGAAAAAAGGCAGTTACACAAACTAAATTTTTACAGTGTGTATAATAAGCTAACAGAGCATTGCACCCACTAGCAAATGGATGATTAACCCCTTAGTTCAAAAAAACGGATTAAAAAAAACGACGTTTTTAAACAGTCACAATCAACTGCCACAGCTCTGCTGTGGCCATACCTTCCCCAATAAACGACTTTAGGCCCTTTTGAGATGTCCTGCAGCATTCAGGGGACTTCTGAGGAAAACTGGATGTCTCAGTCTGTAATTTTAACTGCGCAAAAAAAAGCGCTAAAATAGGCCCCTCCCACTCATACTACAACAGTGGAAAGCCTCAGGAAACTGTTACTAGGCAAAAATAAAGCCAGCCATGTGGAAAAAATTAGGCCCCAATAATTTTTATCACCAGACACACACATAAAAAACGATTAAACATGCCATCAAACGTTTTATATTGTATTTATATAAGGGTAATACCCCTGAGAGTAAGCATGATACCAGTCGTTATTAAAGCACTGTATTCAGGCTTAACTTACATTAATTCGGTATCAGCAGCATTTTCTAGCATTTCCAATCCTAGAAAAAATTATAACTGCACATACCTCATTAGCAGAATAAACTGCACGCCATTCTCCCGCTGAAGTTACCTCACTCCTCAGACATATGTGAGAACAGCAATGGATCTTAGTTACAACCTGCTAAGATCATAGAAAACTCAGGCAGATTCTTCTTCTACTTCTGCCTGAGATAAAATAATACAACTCCGATACCATTTAAAATAAACTTTTGATTGAAGAAAATAAACTATTTATTACCACTCTCTCTTACTACCTCCATGCGTGTTGAGAGTTGCAAGAGAATGACTGGATATGGCAGTTAGGGGAGGAGCTATATAACAGCTCTGCTGTGGGTGTCCTCTTGCAACTTCCTGTTGGGAATGAGAATATCCCACAAGTAATGGATGATCCGTGGACTGGATACACCTTACAAGAGAAACATAATTTATGTAAGAACTTACCTGATAAATTCATTTCTTTCATATTGGCAAGAGTCCATGAGTTAGTGACGTATGGGATTTACAATCCTACCAGGAGGGGCAAAGTTTCCCAAACGTCAAATGCCTATAAATACACCCCTCGCCACACTTACAATTCAGTTTAATGAATAGCCAAGTAGTGGGGTGATAAAGAAAGGAGTAAAAAGCATCAACAAAGGAATCTGGAAATAATTTTGCTTTATACAAATAAATCATAACCACCATAAAAAAGGGTGGGCCTCATGGACTCTTGCCAATATGAAAGACATTAATTTATCAGGTAAGTTCTTACATGAATTATGTTTTCTTTCATGTAATTGGCAAGAGTCCATGAGCTAGTGACGTATGGGATATCAAATACCCAAGAGTTGGAACTCCACGCAAGAGTCACTAGAGAGGGAGGGATAAAAAACAGCCATATGCTGAAAAAAGGAAATTTATGCTTACCTGATAAATTGATTTCTTCTATGATACAACGAGTCCACAGATTCATCCTTACTTTTGGGATATTATCCTCCTGCTAACAGGAAGTGGCAAAGAGCACCACAACAGAGCTGTCTATATAGCTCCTCCCTTGACTCCACCCCCCAGTCATTCGACGGAAGGCATAGGAAGAAAAAGGAGAAACTAAAAGGTGCATAGGTGACTGAAGTTTTAAACCAAAAATATAATCTGTTTTAAATTGACAGGGCGGGCCGTAGATTCGTCGTATCATAGAAGAAATCAATTTATCAGGTAAGCATAAATTTCCTTTTCATCTATAAGATACGACGAGTCCACGGATTCATCCTTTACTTGAGGGATACAATACCAAAGCTACAGGACACGGATGCTTGAAGAACTTTTCTCCCAAAAATAGCCTCCGAAGAAGCAAAAGTATCAAATTTGGAAAAGGTATGAAGGGAAGACCAAGTCGCAGCCTTACAAATCTGTTCAACAGTAGCATCGTTTTTAAAAGCCCATGTGGAAGCCCCCGCTCTAGTAGATTGAGCTGTAATTTTTTCCGGAGGCTGCTGTCCAGCAGTCTCGTATGCCAAACGGATGATGCTTTTCAGCCAAAAATAAAGAGGTAGCCGTAGCTTTTTGACCTCTATGCTTTCCAGAATAGACAACAGAGAAGATTTGACGGAAATCCTTGGTTGCTTGCAAGTAAAACTTCAAGGCACGAACCACGTCCAAGTTATCTAACAGACGCTCCCTTCTTAGAAGAAGGGTTAGGACACAGAAGGAACAACAATTTCCTGATTAATATTCTTATTTGAAACAACCTTAGGAAGGAATCCAGGTTTAGTACGCAAAACCACCTTATCAGAATGGAATATAAGATAAGGCGAGTCGCATTGTAACGCAGATAGCTCAGATACTCTTCGAGCAGAAGAGATAACAACTAAAAACAGAACTTTCCAAGATAGAAGTTTAATATCTATGGAATGCATGGGTTCAAACGGAACCCCTTGAAGAACATTTAGAACTAAATTCAAACTCCATGGCGGAGCAACAGGTTTAAACACAAGTTTAATTCTAACCAAAGACTGACAAAACGACTGAATGTCTGGGACATCTGCCAGACGCTTGTGTAGTAAGATTGACAAAGCAGAAATCTGTCCCTTTAAGGAACTAGCTGATAACCCCTTCTCCAATCCTTCTTGGAGAAAGGACAAAATCCTAGGAATCCTGATCTTACTCCATGAGTAGCCTTTGGATTCGCACCAATAGGTATCAATGACCGGCTCAGAGAATCCCCGCTTAGATAAAATCAAGCGTTCAATCTCCAGGCAGTCAGCTGCAGAGAAACTAGATTTGGATGTTGGAACGGACCCTGAATGAGAAGGTCCTGTCTCAGTGGCAGTTTCCACGGACATTTCCACCAGGTCTGCATACCTAGTCCTGCGTGGCCACGCAGGCGCTATCAAGATTACCGAAGCCCTCTCCCGTTTGATTCTGGCAATCAGACGAGGTAGGAGAGGAAAAGGAGGAAACACATAAACCAGGTTGAACGACCAAGGTACTGCTAGAGCATCTATCAGTACTGCTTTGAGGATCCCTTCATCTGGACCCGTATTAAAGAAAGTTGGGCATTCTGACGAGATGCCAGATCAGATCCAATTCTGGTGTGCCCCATTGATGAATCAATTGTACAAACACCTCCGGATAGAGCTCCCACTCCCCCGGATAAAAAGGCTGACGACTTAGAAAATCCGCTTTCCAGTTCTCCACTCCTGGGATATATATTGCTGATAGATGGCAAGAGTGAGTCTCTGCCCATCAAATTATTTTGGAAACCTCTCATCGCTAGAGAATTCTTTCTTCCCCCTGATGATTGATATATGCTACAGTCGTGATATCGTCCGACTGGAATCTTATGAATTTGGCCGAAGCGAACTGAGGCCACGCCTGAAGCACGTTGAATATCGCTCTCAGTTCTAGAATATTTATTGGTAGTAGGGACTCCTCCTGAGTCCACACACCCTGAGCATTCAGGGAATTCCAGACTGCACCCCAGTCCAAGAGGCTGGCGTCCGTCGTCACTATGATCCATGCTGGCCTGCGGAAGCACATTCCCTGGGACAGATGATCCTGTCACAACCACCAAAGAAGAGAGTCTCTGGTCTCTAGATCCAGATTTATCCGCGGAGATAAATCCGCATAATCGCCATTCCACTGTCTGAGCATGCACCGTTGCAGTGGTCTGAGATGTAAGCGAGCAAACGGAACTATGTCCATTGCCGCTACCATTAGTCCAATTACCTCCATACACTGAGCCACTGATGGCCGAAGAATGGAATGAAGAGCTCGGCAAGTAGTTAAGATCTTTCATTTTCTGACCTCCGTCAAAAAAATCTTCTTCATGTCTACCGAGTCTATCAGAGTTCCTAGGAATGGAACTCTTGTCAGAGGAACAAGTGAACTCTCTTTTTATGTTCACCTTCCACCCGTGAGTTCTTAGAAAAGCCAACATGATGTCCGTGTGAGATTTGGCTAAATGGTAAGTTGACGCCTGAATCAAAATATCATCCAGATAGGGCGCCACTGCTATGCCCCGCGGCCTTAGAACCGCCAGAAGGGACCCTAGCACCTTTGTGAAAATTCTCTCTGAATAAAGCTTACCCTTCCCTCATGGGGATCTTATCAGTCCTTTTCTAGCATTATCACAGTCTTGTCTAGAAATAAATGACTGAACATACCTTATTGCAGCCTAATCTGAAAGCTGTTCCCCCCAACTGAAGTTTTCTTGTACTCCTCAGTCCTGTGTGGGAACAGCAGTGGATTTTAGTTACAACATGCTAAAATCATTTTCCTCTCTGCAGAAATCTTCATCCCTTTTCAGCTGGAGAGTAAATAGTACAAACAGGTACCATTTAAAAACAACAAACTTTTGCTTGTAGAACAAAAACTACAAATCTAACACCACATTCACTTTACCCTTCCGAGAGAGACCCTATTGCTTAGAGCCGGCAAAGAGAATGACTGGGGGGTGGAGCTAGAGGGGGAGCTATATGGACAGCTCTGCTGTGTGCTCTCTTTGCCACTTCCTGTTAGGAAGGAGAATATCCCACAAGTAAAGGATGAATCCGTGGACTGGATACACCTTAAAAGAGAAACTAACATTTTATCACCTCTTTCACTTTACCCTTCCTATTACTTAGAGTAGGCAAAGAGAATGACTGGGGGGTGGAGTCAAGGGGGGAGCTATATAGACAGCTCTGCTAAGGTGCTCTTTGCCACTTCCTGATAGCAGGAGGATAATATCCCACAAGTAAGGATGAATCCGTGGACTTGGCGTATCTTATAGAAGAAATTAATCCATAACCCAAAATATAAGTTATTCTCATGAGAAAAGAAAAAAAACTTAAAACATCAGCAGAAGAATCAAACTGAAACAGCTGCTTGAAGAACTTTTCTACCAAACAATGCTTCTGAAGAAGCAAATACATAAAAACCGTAGAATTTAGTAAATGTATGCAAGGAGGACCAAGTTGCAGCTTTGCAAATCTGATCAACTGAAGCTTCATTCTTAAAAGCCCACGAAGTGGAGACCGATCTAGTAGAATGAGCTGTAATTCTGAGACGGGCCTGACCCGACTCTAAATAAGCTTGATGAATCAAAAGCTTTAACCAACAAGCCAAGGAAATAGCAGAAGCCTTCTGACCTTTCCTAGAACCAGAGAATATAACAAATAGATTAGAAGTCTTTCTGAAATCTTTAGTAGCTTCAACATAATATTTCAAAGCTCTTACCACATCCAAAGAATGTAAGGATTTTTCCAAAGAATTCTTAGGATTAGGACACAAGGAAGGGACAACAATTTCTCTACTAATGTTAGAATTCACAACCTTACGTAAGAACTTAAATGAAGTCCGCAAAACCGCCTTATCCTAATGAAAAATCAGAAAAGAAGATCCACAAGAAAGAGCAGAAAGCTCAGAAACTCTTCTAGCAGAAGAGATAGCCAAAAGGAACAAGACTTTCCAAGAAAGTAGTTTAATGTCCAAAGAGTGCATAGGCTCAAATGGAGGAGCCTGTAACGCCCTCAAAACCAAATTAAGACTAAAAGGAGGAGAAATTGATTTAATGACAGGCTTAATACGAACTAAAGCCTGTACAAAACAGTGAATATCAGGAAGAGTAGCAATCCTTCTGTGAAATAAAGAGCAGAGATTTGTCCCTTCAAAGTACTTGCAGACAAACCTTTATCCAAACCACCCTGAAGAAACTGTAAAACTCAAGGAATTCTAAAAGAATGCAAAGAGAATTTATGAGAAGAACACCATGAAATGTAAATCTTCCAAACTCGATAATAAATCTTCCTAGAGACAGATATACGAGCTTGTAAACCTCTATGACTTAGCACTAAGCGTTCAATTTCCATACCTTCAAATTTAATGATTTGAGATCCTGATGGAAAAACGGACCTTGAGACAGTAGGTCCAGCCTTAACGGAAGTGGCCAAGGTTGGCAATTGGACATCCGAACAAGATCCGCATAGCAAAACCTGTGAGGCCATGCTGGAGACACCAGCAACACAAATGATTGTTCCATGATGATTTTGGAGATCACTCTTTGAAGAAGAACTAGAGGCGGGTAGATATAAGCAGGTTGATAACACCAAGGAAGTGTCAGTGCATCCATTGCTTCCGCCTGAGAATCCCTGGACCTGGACAGGTATCTGGGAAGTTTCTTGTTTAGATGAGAAGCCATCAGATCTATTTCTGGAAGACCCCACATCTGAACAATCTGAGAAAACACATCCAGATGGAGAGACCACTCCCCAGGATGTAAAGTCTGACGGCTGAGATAATCTGCCTCCCAATTGTCTACACCTGGGATATGAACCGCAGAAATTAGACAGGAGCTGGATTCTGCCCAAACAAGTATCCGAGATACTTCTTTCATAGCTGATGATTGACATATGCCACCGTTGTAATATTGTCTGTCTGAAAACAAATGAACGGTTCTCTCTTCAACAGAGGCCAAAACGGAAGAGCTCTGAGAATTGCACAGAGTTCTAAAATATTGATTGGTAATCTTGCCACTTGAGATTTCCAAACTCCTTGTGCTGTCAGAGATCACTAGACAGCTTCCCAACCGAAAGACTCACATCTGTTGTGATCACAGTCCATGTTGGCCGAACAAAAGAGGCCCCTTGAACTAAATGCTGGTGATTTAACCACCACGTCAGAGAGTGTCGAACATTGGGATTTAAGAATATTAATTGTAATATCTTTGTATAATCCCGGCACCATTGATTCAGCATACAAAGCTGGAGAGGTCTCATGTGAAAACGAGCAAAAGGAATCGCATCCGATGCTGCAGTCATGAGGCCTAAAACTTCCATGCATATAGCCACTGAAGGGAATGACAGACTGAAGGTGCCGACATGATGCAACCAATTTCAAATGTCTCTTGTCTGTTAGAGACAGTCATGGACACTGAATCTATCTGGAAACCTAAAAAGGTGAAGAACAAGGGGATATGGGAACGCGCTGTGAACAACAGCATATGAGAGGTAAAGAACTATATAAGGAATGTGGATTACACAAGAGTATAATAAAAAGTTTATATTTGTTTATAATTGTATTACAATAAGCGATGCCGGCATCTGATACAAAGTAAAATAGTACAATTAAAATAGGATAAGAATCAACATAAAATATAAAACATCAGTGTGTAGTGCTGTAAGTAACTATAAAAATAATATGTTGCAAAATAACACAATGTTAAAATTGAAACAGAGTCAGTGATTAGAGTGTCTGATCCAGCTGTTTATATGAATGCAGGTATGACTTGGAAAATTCCCTCTGCGTTGTTTTTAAAACAGCGAAAAGCTTGCAGAATCTTCTGGCTTGTATCCAATGACTGTGAGTTAAATTTCAAAGACACATTCACAGCCGTATGTGCGGGATGTCCCGTGCTGTGGACCGGTTCCGGTCAGGAGGTCAAAGTGCAGGAGTAATGATAAGCAACGACAGACTTTGTTTCTTTGAAGTAAAAATGAATCAGACTGCTTTTAACAAATGTGGGTCATGGGTGGGAATTACGCATATAGAGTCAATTCATATATTAAAGAGGCTCAATGCACCGCACCTACCGCATATGTAAGTCAAGCAGTTGTATTGCAAGTGAAGTTTGTAACAGCGTCCATATTATTCAGATTCCAGTGCTGGACAGAAGAAAGTAGATCATGGGTATGATGGTATTTCCAAGAAAAAACAACTGTGAATTAGAGTTGGTCTCAACCACCTTACCTACTACTTAATTTCACAAGTTATGAGCAAATTTCTACGCGTTTCAGCCTAGTCAGGCCTTTATCAATAATAATTTTGCAACATATTATTATAGTTACTTACAGCACTACACACTGATGTTTTATATTTTATGTTGATTCTTATCCTATTTTAATTGTACTATTTTACTTTGTATCAGATGCCGGCATCGCTTATTGTAATACAATTATAAACAAATATAAACTTTTTATTATATTCTTGTGTAATCCACATTCCTTATATAGTTCTTTACCTCTCATATGCTGCTTACAGCGCGTTCCCATATCCCCTTGTTCTTTGTCTATTTTGGTTTGATGTTAGGAGGTGCACTTACCTTTTGGGAATAGCATTTGAGATTTGAGCATTGTATCTTATACCTACCCTGTTGTTTTGATTAACCTAAAAAGGTGACCCTTGTCTAAGGAATCAAGAAACTTTTTGATAAATTGATCCTCCAACCATGTTTTTGAAGAAACACTAGTTGATTCGTGTGAGATTCTGCAGAACGTAAAGACTGAGCTAGTACCAAGATATCGTCCAAATAAGGAAACACCACAATACCATGTTCTATGATTACAGAGTAGGGCACCCAGAACCTTTGAAAAGATTCTTGGAGCTGTTGCTAAGCCAAATGGAAGAGCAACAAATTGGTAATGCTTATCTAGAAAAGAGAATATCAGGAACTGATAATGTTCTGGATGAATCTGAATATGAAGGTAAGCAACCTGCAAGTCTATTGCTGAACAAAAGGCAGAATATTCCTTATAGTTACCATCTTGAAAGTTGGTACTCTTACATAACGATTCAAAATTTTCAGATCCAGAACTGGTCTGAATGAATTCTCTCTTTGGGACAATGAATAGATTTGAATAAAACCCCAGACCTTGTTCCTGAAAAGGAACCGGATTGATTACCCCTGAAGCCTCCAGATCTGAAACACACTTCAGGAAAGCCTGAGCTTTTACTGGATTTACTGGGATGCGCGAGAGAAAAAAAAAACATAATTTATGTAAGAATTTACCTGATAAATTCATTTCTTTCATATTGGCAAGAGTCCATGAGTTAGTGACGTATGGAATATACATTCCTACCAGGAGGGGCAAAGTTTCCCAAACCTCAAAATGCCTATAAATAAACCCCCCCACCACACCCACAATTCAGTTTAACGAATAGCCAAGAAGTGGGGTGATAAGAAAGGAGCGAAAGCATCAACAAGGATTTGGAATAATTGTGCTTTAAACAAAAAAATCATAACCACCATAAAAAGGGTGGGTCTCATGGACTCTTGCCAATATGAAAAAAATGAATTTATGAGGTAAATTCTTACATAAATTATGTTTTCTTTCATGTAATTAGCAAGAGTCCATGAGCTAGTGATGTATGGGATAGCAAATACCCAAGATGTGGAACTCCACGCAAGAGTCACTAGAGAGGGAGGGATAAAAATAAAGACAGCCAATTCCGCTGAAAAATGAATCCACAACCCAAATCAAAAGTTTTAATCTTTAGAATGAAAAAAAACTGAAATTATAAGCAGAAGAATCAAACTGAAACAGCTGCCTGAAGTACTTTTCTACCAAAAACTGCTTCTGAAGAAGAAAAAACATCAAAATGGTAGAATTTAGTAAAAGTATGCAAAGAAGACCAAGTTGCTGCTTTGCAAATCTGATCAACAGAAGCTTCATTCTTAAAAGCCCAGGAAGTAGAAACCGACTTAGTAGAATGAGCCGTAATCATCTGAGGCGGGGATTTACCCGACTCCAAATAAGCACAATGAATTAAAAGCTTTAACCAAGATGCCAAAGAAATGGCAGAAGCCTTCTGACCTTTCCTAGAAGCAGAAAAGATAACACATAGACAAGAAGTCTTTCTAAAATCTTTAGTAGCTTCAACATAATATTTCAAAGCTCTAACCACATCCAAAGAATGTAAAGATCTCTCCAGAGAATTCTTAGGATTAGGACACAACAAAGGGACAACAATTTCTCTACTAATGTTGTTGGAATTCACAACTTTAGGTAAAAATGTTAATGAAGTCCGCAAAACCGCCTTATCCTGATGAAAAATCAGAAAAGGAGACTCACAAGAAAGAGCAGATAAATCAGAAACTCTTCTAGCAGAAGAGATGGCCAAAATGAACAATACTTTCCAAGAAAGTAATTTAATGTCCAGAGAATGCATAGGCTCAAACGGAGGAGACTGTAAAAAGCCCTCAAAACCAAATTAAGACTCCAAGGAGGAGAGATTGACTTAATGAAAGGCTTGATACGAACCAAAGCCTGCACAAAACAATGAATATCAGGAAGATTAGCAAATTTTTTGTGGAACAGAACAGAAAAAGCAGAGATTTCTCAAGGAACTCGCAGACAAACCCTTATCTAAACCACAATGAAGAAACTGTACAATTTTAGGAATTCTAAAAGAATGCCAATAGAATTTATGAGAACACCATGAAATGTAAGACTTCCAAACTCTGTAATAAATCTTTCTAGACACAGATTTACGAGCCTGCAACATAGTATTAATTACTGAGTCAGAGAAACCTCTATGACTAAGCACTACGCGTTCAATCTCCATACCTTCAAATTTAATGATTTGAGATCCTGATGGAAAAATGGGCCTTGACATAAAAGGTCTGGCCTTAACGGAAGTGGCCAAGGTTGGCAACTGGACATCTGAACAAGATCCGCATACCAAAACCTGTGTGGCCATGCTGGAGCCACCATCAGTACAAATGAACGCTCCATTATGATTTTGGAAATCACTCTTGGAAGAAGAACTAGAGGCGGAAAACATAAGCAGGTTGATAACTCCAAGGAAGTGTCAACGCATCCACTGCTTCCGCCTTAGGATCCCTGGACCTGGACAGATACCTGGGAAGTTTCCTGTTTAGATGAGAAGCTATCAGATTTATTTCTGGAAGCCCCCATATATGAACAATCTGAAAAAACACATCTGGTTGAAGAGACCACTCTCCCAGATGTAAAGTCTGGCGACGGAGATAATCCACTTCCCAATTGTCTATACCTGGGATATGGACCGCAGAAATTAGACAGGAGCTGGATTCCGCCCATGCAAGTATCCATGATACTTCTTTCATAGCTTGAGGACTGTGAGTACCACCTTGATGATTGACATACGCCACGGTTGTGACATTGTCTGAAAACAAATAAACGGTTCTCACTTCAGAAGAGGCCAAAACTGAAGAGCTCTGAGAATCGCACGGAGTTCAAAAATATTGATTGGTAATCTCGCCTCTTGAGATTTCCAAACCCCCTGCGCTGTCAGAGATCCCCAGACAGCTCCCCAACCTGAAAGACTCGGAATCCTAAAAAGGTTACCCTTGTCTGAGTAATCAAGGAACTTTTTGGTAAATTGATCCTCCAACCATGTCTTTGAAGAAACAACACTAGTTGATTCGTGTGAGATTCTGTAGAATGTAAAGACTGAGCAAGTACCAAGATATCGTCCAAATAAGGAAACACCGCAATACCCCGTTCTCTGATTACAGAGAGTAGGGCACCGAGAACCTTTGAAAAGATCCTTGGAGCTGTTGCTAGGCCAAAAGGAAGAGCAACAAATTGGTAATGCTTGTCTAGAAAAGAGAATCTCAGAAACTGATAGTGATCTGGATGAATCGGATTATGAAGATATGCATCCTGCAAGTCTATTGTGGACATATAATGCCCTTGCTGAACAAAAGGCAGAATAGTCCTCATGTAAGAATACCAACATTCAAAATGGTGACTATAACGATTCAAAATTTTTAGATCCAGAACTGGTCTGAGAGAATTCTCCTTCTTTGGAACAATGAAAAGATTTGAATAAAACCCCAGACCCGTTCCTGAAAAGGAACTGGCACAATTACCCCAGGTAACTCCAGGTCTGAAACACACTTCAGGAAAGCCTGAGCCTTTACTGGGTTCACTGGAATGCGTGAGAGAAAGAAACTTCTCACAGGCGGTCTTACTTTGAAACCTATTCTGTACCCTTGAGAAATAATGTTCTGAATCCAATGATTTTGGATTGAATTGATCCTAACATCCTTGTAAAATCTTAGTCTGCCCCCTACCAGCTACGCTGGAATGAGGGCCGCACCTTCATGCGGATTTGGGGGCTGATTTTGATTTTTTAAATTGCATGGATTTATTCCAGACTGGAGAAGGCTTCCAATTGGAAACAGATGCCTTAGGGGAAGGGTCAGGTTTCTGTTCCTTTTTTTGACGAAAGGAGCGAAAACGATTAGCAGCCCTAAATTTACCCTTGGGCCTGAGGCAAAAAAGCTCCCTTCCCCCCAGTGACAGTTGAAATAATAGAATCCAACTGAGAACCAAATAATTTATTACCTTGGAAAGAGATAGCAACGTTGATTTAGAAGTCATGTCAGCATTCCAAGATTTAAGCCATAAAACTCTTCTAGCCAATATAGCTAAAGACATATCTGACATCAATTCTAATGATATCAAAATGGCATCACAAATGAAATTATTAGCATGTTGAATTAGCTTAACAATGCTATACACATTATGATCTGGTACTTGTTGTGCTAAAGTTTCCAACCAAAAAGTTGAAGCAGCAGCAACATCAGCCAAAGAAATAGCAGGCCTAAGAAGATGACCTGAACATAAATAAGCCTTCCTTAGAAAAGATTCAAGTTTCCTATCTAAAGGATATTTAAAAGAAGTACTATCTGCCGTAGGAATAGTAGTACGTTTAGCAAGAGTAGAGATGGCCCCATCAACTTTGGGGATCTTTTCCCAAAACTCTAATCTATCAGTCGGCAAAGGATACAGGTTTTTTAAACCTTGAAGGAGTAAAAGAAGTACCCAGTCTATTCCATTCCTTAGAAATTACATCTGAAAAAGCATCAGGAACTGGAAAAACCTCTGGAATAACTACATGAGGTTTAAAAACCGAAATTAAACATTTACTGGTTTTAATATCAAGAGGATACCTAATGCAATCAACACCTCTTAATAAGGAAAGTATATACTCCATTTTAAATAAGTATGAGGATTTGTCAGTGTCAATATCTGAGGTAGAATCTTCTGAACCAGATAGAACCTCATCAGAGATAGATAAATCAGAATGCTGTCGGTCATTTAAAAATTCATCAAATTTATGAGAAGTTTTAAAAGACCTTTTATGTTTATTAGAAGGTGGTATGACAGACAAAGCCTTCTGAATGGAATTAGAAACAAATTCTCTCACATTAACATGAATATCCTGAACATTAGATGTTGAAGGAACAACAACAGGTAATGGATTACTACTAATGGAAATATTGTCCGCATTTGAAAGTTTATCATTACAACTAACACAAACTACAGCCGGAGGAACAGTTACCACAAGTTTACAACAAATGCACTTAGCTTTGGTAGAACCGACATCAGGCAGCAGGATTCCAGTAGTAGATTCTGAAACAGGGTCAGATTGAGACATCTTGCAATATGTAATAGAAAAAATGACATATAAAGCAAAATTATCTATTTCCTTATATGACAGTTTCAGGAATGGGAAAAAATGCAAACAAAATAAGCCTCTGGAAACCAGAAGCAAAATGAAAAAAGCACTTCTTAATGTCAAAAATCTGGCATCAAGTATGACGCACAACCGACAAAATATTTTTTGGCGCCAAGAACTTCTGCAACAAACACGAGCATCATAGATGACGCAACTACGTGAAAATTCTCGGCGATAACTAAGACGCCGGAAATGACGAAATTACGTCAAACGTAATTCTCGCGCCAAAAAAGTCTTGCGCCAAGAATGACGCAATAAATTATAGCATTTTGCGCTCCCGCGAGCCCAACAGCCCGCAATTTAGAAAAGAGTCAATTAGAAAATTTTCAGGTAAGAAAAAAAAAAAAAAACAGAATTTATGTTTACCTGATAAATTACTTTCTCCAACGGTGTGTCCGGTCCACGGCGTCATCCTTACTTGTGGGATATTCTCTTCCCCAACAGGAAATGGCAAAGAGCCCAGCAAAGCTGGTCACATGATCCCTCCTAGGCTCCGCCTACCCCAGTCATTCGACCGACGTTAAGGAGGAATATTTGCATAGGAGAAACCATATGTTACCGTGGTGACTGTAGTTAAAGAAAATAAATTATCAGACCTGATTAAAAAAAAACCAGGGCGGGCCGTGGACCGGACACACCGTTGGAGAAAGTAATTTATCAGGTAAACATAAATTCTGTTTTCTCCAACATAGGTGTGTCCGGTCCACGGCGTCATCCTTACTTGTGGGAACCAATACCAAAGCTTTAGGACACGGATGAAGGGAGGGAGCAAATCAGGTCACCTAAATGGAAGGCACCACGGCTTGCAAAACCTTTCTCCCAAAAATAGCCTCAGAAGAAGCAAAAGTATCAAATTTGTAAAATTTAGAAAAAGTGTGCAGTGAAGACCAAGTCGCTGCCTTACATATCTGATCAACAGAAGCCTCGTTCTTGAAGGCCCATGTGGAAGCCACAGCCCTAGTGGAGTGAGCTGTGATTCTTTCAGGAGGCTGCCGTCCGGCAGTCTCATAAGCCAATCGGATAATGCTTTTAATCCAGAAGGAGAGAGAGGTAGAAGTTGCTTTTTGACCTCTCCGTTTACCAGAATAAACAACAAACAAAGACAAAGTTTGTCTGAAATCCTTAGTAGCTGCTAAGTAAAATTTGAGAGCACGAACTACATCCAAGTTGTGCAACAAACGTTCCTTCTTTGAAACTGGATTAGGACACAAAGAAGGCACAACTATCTCCTGGTTAATGTTTTTGTTAGAAACAACTTTTGGAAGAAAACCAGGTTTAGTACGCAAAACCACCTTATCTGCATGGAACACCAGATAAGGAGAAGAACACTGCAGAGCAGATAATTCTGAAACTCTTCTAGCAGAAGAAATTGCAACCAAAAACAAAACTTTCCAAGATAATAACTTAATATCAACGGAATGTAAGGGTTCAAACGGAACCCCCTGAAGAACTGAAAGAACTAGGTTGAGACTCCAAGGAGGAGTCAAAATTTTGTAAACAGGCTTGATTCTAACCAGAGCCTGAACAAAGGCTAGAACATCTGGCACAGCTGCCAGCTTTTTGTGAAGTAACACAGACAAGGCAGAAATCTGTCCCATCAAGGAACTTACAGATAATCCTTTTTCCAATCCTTCTCGAAGGAAGGATAGACTCTTAGGAATCTTAACCTTGTCCCAAGGGAATCCTGCAGATTCACACCAACAGATATACCAAATTATGTGGTAATTTTTCTGGTTACAGGCTTTCAGGCCTGAACAAGAGTATTAATAACAGAATCTGAGAACCCTCGCTTTGATAAGATCAAGCGTTCAATCTCCAAGCAGTCAGCTGGAGTGGGTCGAACGGACCTAGAACAAGAAGGTCTCGTCTCAAAAGGTAGCTTCCATGGTGGAGCCGATGACATATTCACCAGATCTGCATACCAAGTCCTGCGTGGCCACGCAGGAGCTATCAAAATCACCGACGCCCTCTCCTGATTGATCCTGGCTACCAGCCTGGGGATGAGAGGAAACGGCGGGAACACATAAGCTAGTTTGAAGGTCCAAGGTGCTACTAGTGCATCCACTAGAGCCGCCTTGGGATCCCTGGATCTGTACCCGTAGTAAGGAACTCTGAAGTTCTGACGAGAGGCCATCAGATCCATGTCTGGAATGCCCCACGGTTGAGTGACTTGGGCAAAGATTTCCGGATGGAGTTCTCACTCCCCCGGATGCAATGTCTGACGACTCAGAAAATCCGCTTCCCAATTTTCCACTCCTGGGCTGTGGATAGCAGACAGGTGGCAGGAGTGAGACTCCGCCCATAGAATGATTTTGGTCACTTCTTCCATCGCTAGGGAACTCCTTGTTCCCCCCTGATGGTTGATGTATGAACTTGGCCCTCGCTAGCTGAGGCCAAGCTTTGAGAGCATTGAATATCGCTCTCAGTTCCAGAATATTTATCGGTAGAAGAGATTCTACCCGAGACCAAAGACCCTGAGCTTTCAGGGATCCCCAGACCGCGCCCCAGCCCATCAGACTGGCGTCGGTCGTGACAATGACCCACTCTGGTCTGCGGAAAGTCATCCCTTGTGACAGGTTGTCCAGGGACAGCCACCAACTGAATGAGTCTCTGGTCCTCTGATTTACTTGTATCTTCGGAGACAAGTCTGAATAGTCCCCATTCCACTGACTGAGCATGAACAGTTGTAATGGTCTTAGATGAATGCGCACAAAAGGAACTATGTCCATTGCCGCTACCATCAAACCTATCACTTCCATGCACTGCGCTATGGAAGGAAGAGGAACGGAATGAAGTATCCGACAAGAGTCTAGGAGTTTTGTTTTTCTGGCTTCTGTCAGAAAAATCCTCATTTCTAAGGAGTCTATTATAGTTCCCAAGAAGGGAACCCTCGTTGACGGAGATAGAGAACTCTTTTCCACGTTCACTTTCCATCCGTGAGATCTGAGAAAGGCCAGGACAATGTCCGTGTGAGCCTTTACTTGAGGAAGGGACGACGCTCGAATCAGAATGTCGTCCAAGTAAGGTACTACAGCAATGCCCCTTGGTCTTAGCACCGCCAGAAGGGACCCTAGTACCTATGAGAAAATCCTAGGAGCAGTGGCTAATCCGAAAGAAAACGCCACGAACTGGAAATGCTTGTCCAGGAATGCAAACCTTAGGAACCGATGATGTTCCTTGTGGATAGGAATATGTAGATACGCATCCTTGAAATCCACCTTGGTCATGAATTGACCTTCCTGGATGGAAGGAAGAAGTGTTCGAATGGTTTCCATCTTGAACGATGGAACCTTGAGAAACTTGTTCAAGATCTTGAGATCTAAGATTGGTCTGAACGTTCCCTCTTTTTTTGGGAACTATGAACAGATTGGAGTAGAACCCCATCCCTTGTTCTCCTAATGGAACAGGATGAATCACTCCCATTTTTAGCAGGTCTTCTACCCAATGTAAGAATGCCTGTCTTCTTATGTGGTCTGAAGACAACTGAGACCTGTGGAACCTCCCCCTTGGAGGAAGCCCCTTGAACTCCAGAGAATAACCTTGGGAGACTATTTCTAGCGCCCAAGGATCCAGAACATCTCTTGCCCCAGCCTGAGCGAAGAGAGAGAGTCTGCCCCCCACCAGATCCGGTCCCGGATCGGGGGCCCGCATTTCATGCTGTCTTGGGAGCAGTGGCAGGTTTCCTGGCCTGCTTTCCTTTGTTCCAGCCTTGCATAGGTCTCCAGGCTGGATTGGCTTGAGAAGTATTACCTTCCTGCTTAGAGGACGTAGCCCTTGGGGCTGATCCGTTTCTGCGAAAGGGACGAAACTTAGGTTTATTTTTGGTCTTGAAAAGACCTATCCTGAGGAAGGGCGTGGCCCTTGCCCCCAGTGATATCAGAGATAATCTCTTTCAAGTCAGGGTCAAAGAGTGTTTTCCCCTTGAAAGGAATGTCAAGCAATTTGTTCTTGGAAGACGCATCCGCTGCCCAAGATTTTAACCAAAGCGCTCTGCGCCACAATAGCAAACCCAGAATTTTTTCGCCGCTAACCTAGCCAATTGCAAGGTGGCGTCTAGGGTGAAAGAATTAGCCAATTTAAGAGCACGAATTCTGTCCATAATCTCCTCATAAGAAGAAGAATTACTAATAATCGCCTTTCCTAGCTCATCAAACTAGAAACACGCGGCTGCAGTGACAGGGACAATGCATGCAATTGGTTCTAGAAGGGAACCTTGCTGAACAAACATCTTTAGCAGACCTTCTAATTTTTTATCCATAGGATCTTGGAAAGCACAACTATCTTCTATGGGTATAGTGGCGCGCTTGTGTAGAGTAGAAACCGCCCCCTCGACCTTGGGGACTGTCTGCCATCAGTCCTTTCTGGGGTCGACTATAGGAAAACAATTTTATAAATATGGGGGGAGGTACTAAAGGTATACCGGGCCTGTCCCATTCTTTACTAACAATGTACGCCACCCGCTTGGATATAGGAAAAGCTTCGGGGGGCCCCGGGGCCTCTAAGAACTTTTCCATTTTACATAGTGGTTCTGGAATGACCAGATAATCACAATCATCCAAATTGGATAACACCTCCTTAAGCAGAGCGCGGAGATGTTCCAACTTAAATTTAAAAGTAATCACATCAGGTTCAGCTTGTTGAGAAATGTTTCCTGAATCTGAAATTTCTCCCTCAGACAAAACCTCCCTGGCCCCCTCAGACTGGTGTAGGGGCCCTTCAGAAACCATATCATCAGCGTTCTCATGCTCTACAGAATTTTCTAAAACAGAGCAGTCGCGCTTTCGCTGATAAGTGGGCATATTGGCTAAAATGTTTTTGATAGAATTATCCATTACAGCCGTTAAATGTTGCATAGTAAGGAGTATTGGCGCACTAGATGTACTAGGGGCCTCCTGTATGGGCAAGACTGGTGTAGACGAAGGAGGGGATGATGCAGTACCATGCTTACTCCCCTCACTTGAGGAATCATCTTGGGCATCATTTTTACTAAATTTTTTTTATGACATAAAATACATATAGTTAAATGAGAAGGAACCTTGGTTTCCCCACAGTCAGAACACAATCTATCTGGTAGTTCAGACATGTTAAACAGGCATAAACTTGATAACAAAGCACAAAAAACGTTTTAAAATAAAACCGTTACTGTCACTTTAAATTTTAAACTAAACACACTTTATTACTGCAATTGCGAAAAAGTATGAAGGAATTGTTCAAAATTCACCAAAATTTCACCACAGTGTCTTAAAGCCTTAAAAGTATTGCACACCAAATTTGGAAGCTTTAACCCTTAAAATAACGGAACCGGAGCCGTTTTTATATTTAACCCCTTTACAGTCCCTGGAATCTGCTTTGCTGAGACCCAACCAAGCCCAAAGGGGAATACGATACCAAATGATGCCTTCAGAAAGACTTTTCTATGTATCAGAGCTCCACACACATGCAGCTGCATGCCATGCTGTCCTCAAAAACAAGTGCGCCATACCGGCGCGAAAATGAGGCTCTGACTATGATTAGGGAAAGCCCCTAAAGAATAAGGTGTCAAAAACAGTGCCTGCCGATATAATCATATCAAAATACCCAGAATAAATGATTCCTCAAGGCTAAATATGTGTTAATAATGAATCGATTTAGCCCAGAAAAAGTCTACAGTCTTAATAAGCCCTTGTGAAGCCCTTATTTACTATCTTAATAAACATGGCTTACCGGATCCCATAGGGAAAATGACAGCTTCCAGCATTACATCGTCTTGTTAGAATGTGTCATACCTCAAGCAGTAAGAGACTGCACACTGTTCCCCCAACTGAAGTTAATTGCTCTCAACAGTCCTGTGTGGAACAGCCATGGATTTTAGTTACGGTGCTAAAATCATTTTCCTCATACAAACAGAAATCTTCATCTCTTTTCTGTTTCTGAGTAAATAGTACATACCAGCACTATTTTAAAATAACAAACTCTTGATTGAATAATAAAAACTACAGTTAAACGGGGGCACCCGGGCGGCGGCCATCTTACAGGTCGCACTGAGCTTCAGCTCCTCAAGCTTTCTCCATTGTTAGCCTGTTCAGCATCGCATTTTCCTTAATACCCTGCTTAAAATAGTGGGGGAGCTTGTCTGAAGAGGTCGACATTCAGGATATAGGGTTTTGGATGACGACTGGGCCTCACAGCCCTCAGTACCGGACTTTTCATTTGAGGCCTTCCCCTACAATAGAAGCCTCAGCCTGCCCCCACAACTAGCTGTGCCGTGAGTGCGCAGTTTCCAGATTGAAGAACACTTCAGACTTTGAGATATCCACACAAGTCAACTTACTTTGGAGCCTTTATCTATTAGGCATTACACACTATTCTCTGAGCATGGAGGATATCTATCTGATCTCACAGCTGCAAGTACTACTCCAGGAACATGCACAGAGGCTGGAGGAGAGATTTGCAGCTCCCTTTTCCGCTGCTCAACAGGACCAGCGGAAAGCGGGCACTTTGGTTCCTGATATTAATCGAGACTCAGCTGACAAATATGACCCTCCTACAACATTGAAAGAAGCTAGCCGGGTCGTTGGCGGATTTGACGTCCTGCACATGGAAGCAGTTACTTCCCCTGAACGGCAAGGCCCCGGCAACCTAACCTGTATTGTGGGTGAAGCAGCTAAGTGCCGAAATACCATGATCCAGCACTACCCTATCCTAAACTCTGATGCCGGAATGGCTGAACCAGACGCAGAGCTGTGGCAACTGCAGGGCAAAAGCTGCGCAAGTGTGAGTCAGAACCATCAGGCCTATAGCGCAGCAGTTGAGAGATCCGGACTTACCTTTGAGGGACAACTGTTGCCGGTGTCTGTTTCTCTGCTGCCGGACGCAGTATGCCTGGACCCTGCAGCGAGCATCTCCCGGCTGGGACGCTCAATTGAGCTTGAAGAGAAAGTGCTCAGAATGCAGCTATACCGGTTGGTAGTGGACTCATTAACACCACTTGGTGCTGACCCCCCTCTCAGCTGTGGGATCCGGACTGGCTCACGGGGCAGTGTAAAAGACTATAGGACTGGCGTGGGCTAAACCGTGAGATGGTATTGTTGTTTACATGCGGGGTATATGATTACTCATTTTTATATAGCAGGTTCTGATTATCTCTGTCGCAATGCCTTGTTTAAGCACTAACAGTCATATTTTCTTATAGTTCTAAATTTAATTGTTTTGGCTCAAGCATGTTCGCATGAGTTCATAGACAGCGATATTTGTTCCATAGAGATTGTATATGTGTATTTACTCCTATCTGCCATACTATTGCCCATTATATGCTGGGGGAAACAGGAGATTAATTTTTGCCCAAATATTGCTTAAAATCAGCTACATAACCTTGTGCAGCATGAACCGATGGACATATAAGCCCCTCTTAAAAACTGTTTTAGTGGATACTTACTCTCACATAATAGAAAAACTGAGGTGTGTAGTTATTTAATTGTATGGTATATCTAACATTTTAGTACGATAGCATTGTTCATTATATTTTGGGTCCAAAAGTGGCCCAGTTTGTTATTTTATTTCTTCCCCAAAGTCCCCCAGTATGTCACAAACGTACTCCAGGGGGTCTAAGAGAGGCCTCTATGTATTTTAGGGGGATATTATTCCATCTAATGTCTCACTACATTATAAGGGGAAACGCCTTAATAGAAAATATGAGGTTCACTTTTTTTTTTTTCTTTTTTTACTTGTCTTCTTAGGCATCATTTGTACAACTGACTTGACACATTATCTGGGTTCCACGTTTATGTCAGTATTTTTCTTTTGCTACTTTATACGTCTGGAATTATGTGATGTAACATTGCCTGTTATATATGTTATATAACCTCAATAAAAAATGATTTAAAAAAAAAAAAAAAAAAAAAAAAAACTACAGTTAAACACTAAAAAACTCTAAGCCATCTCCGTGGAGATGTTGCCTGTACAACGGCAAAGAGAATGACTGGGGTAGGCGGAGCCTAGGAGGGATCATGTGACCAGCTTTGCTGGGCTCTTTGCCATTTCCTGTTGGGGAAGAGAATATCCCACAAGTAAGGATGACGCCGTGGACCGGACACACCTATGTTGGAGAAAATTTATTTTTTTAAATGCATTTCCCAAAATGAAACTGTCAGTCTGTAAGAAGGAAATATACTGATTAACCTGAATCATGGCAAATATAATTACAAACATATTTAGAACTTTACATATAAAGTGCCAAACCATAGCTGAGAGTGTCTTAAATAAAAGGAAAACCTACTTACCAAAAGACACTCATCTACATAAAGTAGATAGCCAAACCAGTACTGAAACGAGAATCAGTAGAGGTAATGGTATATAAGAGTATATCGTCGATCTGAAAAGGGAGGTAGGAGATGAATCTCTACGACCGATAACAGAGAACCTATGAAATAGATCCCCGTTAGGATGATCATTGTATTCAATAGGTAATACTCACTTCACATCCCTCTGTCATTCACTGCACTCTGAGAGGAACCGGGCTTCAGCATGCTGAGAAGCGCATATCAACGTAGAGATCTAGCACAAACTTACTTCACCACCTCCATAGGAGGCAAAGTTTGTAAAACTGAATTGTGGGTGTGGTGGGGGGTGTATTTATAGGCATTTTGAGGTTTGGGAAACTTTGCCCCTCCTGGTAGGAATGTATATCCCATACGTCACTAGCTCATGGACTCTTGCCAATTAGATGAAAGAAATCTTCTCAGAGGTCTTACTCAATCCTATTCGGTACCCCTGAGAGAAAATGCTCTGAATCCATTGATTTTGGACAGAATTTGCCCAAATATCCTTGAAAAACCTTAATCTGCCCCCTACCAGCTGAGCTGGAATGAGGGCCGAACCTTCATGCAGACTTATGGGCTGACTTTGGTTTCTTAAAAGGCTTAGATTTATTCCAATTTGATGAAGGCTTCCAATTGGAAACAGATTCCTTGGGGGAAGGATTAGGTTTTTGTTCCTTATTTTGACGAAAGGAACTAAAAACGATTAGAAGCCTTAGACTTACCCTTAGGTTTTTTATCCTGAGGCAAAAAAACTCCCTTCTCCCACCCCCAGTAACAGTTGAAATAATAGAATCCAACTGAGAACCAAATAAATTATTACCTTGGAAAGAAAGAGATAGTAATCTAGATTTAGATGTCATATCAGCATTCCAAGATTTGAGCCACAGAGCTCTTCTAGCTAAAATAGCTAAAGACATGGATCTAACATCAAAATGGCATCACAAATAAAATGATTAGCATGTTGCAGTAAACGAACAATGCTATATAAGTCAGAAACCAATTCTTGTTGCGCTAAATTCTCCAACTAAAAAGTTGAAGCAGCTGCAACATCAGCCAAAGAAATTGCAGGCCTAAGAAGATGACCTGAATATAAATAGGCTTTCCTTAGATAAGATACAAGCTTCCTATCTAAAGGATCTTTAAAGGAAGTACTATCTTCCATAGGAATAGTGGTTTGTTTAGCAAGAGTAGAAATAGCCCCATCAACTTTGGGGTATCTTTTCCCAAAACTCTATTGAAAATGCTGGTAAAGGATACAATTTTTTAAATCTTGCAGAAGGATTAAAAGGAGTACCCGGCTTATTCCATTCCTTAGAAATCATATCAGAAATAGCATCAGGAATAGGAAAAACCTCTGGAGTAACCACAGGTGGTTTAATAACAGAATTTACACGTTTACTGGTTTTAATATCAAGAGGACTAGTGTCCTCAATATCCAAAGTAATTAACACGCATATACTCCATTTTAAATAAGTAGATTTGTCAGTGTCAATATCTGAGGAAGGATCTTCTGAATCAGATAGATCCTCATCAGAGGTGGATAATTCATTATGTTGTCGGTCATTTGAAATTTCATCAACTTTATGAGAAGTTTTAAAAGACCTCTTACGCTTATTAGAAGGCGGAAATGCAGACAAAGCCTTCTGAATAGAATAGTAACAAATTCTTTAAAATTCATAGGTATATCATGTACATTAGAAGTTGAAGGAACTGCAACCGGCAATGTATTGATATAGAAGAGAGTAAGGGATATGTCAATGGATCCCAAAAAAAACCTAATATTAGTGCAATATCAACAATATAGTAATATAGTATATTTATACACTACAACCTAATAGTGAAATATATGCTACTATGATTAAAGAAGGGGGTGCTGACTGTCAATGTTAAATAAATGACAAAAGAAAGGAAGGAAAAGTTGACAGTAACTCAGCACTCAAGTGGGTATCCACATGTTAGCAGTATAACTGGTGGTAGGAGATATCACCAGGAATCAGAGATTAATTAAAACGTAACTTTTAATAAATTATGGTTATAAATTGATACAAAAGAAAAATACAAAACTATGTGCTATTATGTACAAGGAGTGATTAATACTTAGATTAAAAAATTAGTAGTAAGGGTGCTAGTCTCCTCGGTTTGACTATAAGGCAAATACTTATTGTAGTAGTAGTAGTAGTAGAACTCGGCGACACAGCACAGTGCAAACCAATTATCAAGGGGCTCACGGATTGCAAAAGAAACTGTCTAGAAAAGAGGATTGACCTCGTAACAAGCTATACTATTCTATGCAATACTGGAGCCCTGGTAAGCAAAGCGCTGTGTCTCTGACCGGGAGGACAAGCCTCCAAACATTCAAACTGAGAAACCAATTGAGCGGAGAGAACTATTAAGGAGGATAGTACAAGCACCCTAAATACGCATGATGAACATTTCGCCGCTAGCACGGCTTTGTCTAAGGCAATGTACTATTACTGATGGACACACTATCTGCATGTAAAAGTTTATCATGGCAACTAATACAAATGACAATAGGAGTTATAATCTCCACAATTTTACAACAAATGCACTTAGCTTTGGTAGAACCGATGTCAGGCAGCAAAGTTCCAACAGATACTTCTGAGGCAGGATCAGATTGAGACATCTTGCAGAATGTAAAAGAAAAAAAACATATAAAGCAAAATGATCAATTTCCTTATGTGACAGTTTCAGGAATGGGAAAAATGCAAATAGCATAGCCCTCTGACATAGAAAAAGGCAAGAGGCAAACAGCAATGGAGCAAATAAATAATGAAAAGTTCGGCGCCAAGTCTGGAAATGACACACTCGCATCACTAACGACGCAAACCTGTGTGAAACCTCTGCATCAATTACGACGCCGGAAATGACGAACTTGAGTCAACGGACGTGCCTTTCGCGCCAAATAATTCTTGCGCCAAGAATGACGCAATAAAGTGTAGCATTTGGCGCACCCGCGAGCCTAAGCCAGCCCGCAATTTGAAACAAAGTAGTCAATTGAAAAAAAGACTAAACCCCAGGTAAGAAAAAACTATTTCTTAATATTAACTTTCCCCAAATATGAAACTGACATATATATATATATATATATATATATATATATATTATATATATTTAGAACTTTATAAAAATACATAAAGTGCCAAAACCATAGCTGAGGTGTCTAAAGTAATAAAAACATGCTTACCCAAAGACACCCATCCACATATAGCAGATAGCCAAACCAGTACAGAAACAGTTATCAGTAGAGGTAATGGTATATGAGAGTATATCGTCGATCTGAAAAGGGAGGTAGGAGATGAATCTCTACGACCGATAACAGAGAACCTATGAAAAAGACCCCCGTTAGGAAAATCATTGCATTCAATAGGTGATACTCTCCACGTCCCTCTGACATTCGCTGTACTCTGAAAGGAATCTGGCTTCAAAATGCTGAGAAGCGCATGTCAACGTAGAAATCTTAGCACAAACTTACTTCACCACCTCCATAGGAGGCAAAGTTTGTAAAACTGAATTGTGGGTGTGGTGAGGGGTGTATTTATAGGCATTTTGAGGTTTGGGAAACTTTGCCCCTCCTGGTAGGATTGTATATCCCATACGTCACTAGCTCATGGACTCTTGCCAATTACATGAAATAAATATATGCTTGTAAGTTTTAACCCCTTGAGTGCCAACGACGGCTCTGAACCGTCGCAAATTCTCCCAGTCAGGTGCTGACAATGGCTCAGAGCCGTCGCTAGCACTTAACCACCTTGAGGGCAATCTGGGGGCTCCCACCTATTCTCACCCCAGCGATCTGGGGCTTGACGTTTCACGCGGTGACGTCACTGTACAACTTTATTTAAAGTTTACAATGATAAACAAATATAAAAGAAACAATAATAAAGGATATGGGTGGTCTGTGGGAGCCCTCCTCAATTCCAGTAATTGAAGTGATTCAAGTAGTTTCTTGCCTCAAATACAAAATAAGAAAAAAATAAATTTATGCTTACCTGATAAATTACTTTCTTTTACGATATGACGAGTCCATGGATTTCATCCTTACTTGTGGGATATTAACCTCCTGCTAACAGGAAGTGGCAAAGAGCACCACAGCAGAGCTGTATATATAGCCCCTCCCCTTCCCCTCCACCCTCAGTCATTCGGCCGAAGGTATAGGAAGAGAAAAAGGAAAGGCTAAAAGGTGCAGAGGTGACTGAAGTTTACAAAAAATATAAAGAAAAACTGTCTTAAAAAGAACAGGGTGGGCCGAGGACTTGTCAAATCGTAAAAGAAAGTAATTTATCAGGTAAGCATAAATTTACTTTTTTTTACAAAGATATGAGTCCACGGATTTCATCCTTACTTGTGGGAAACCAATTCCAAAGCAATAGGACACAGATGAAAGGGAGGGACAAGACAGGAACCTAAACGGAAGGCACCACTGCTTGAAGAACCATTCTCCCAAAGATAGCCTCAGAAGAAGCAAAAGTAACAAATTTGGAAAATTTGGAAAAAGTGTGAAGGGACGACCAAGTCGCAGCCTTACAAATCTGTTCCACAGATGCATCGCTTTTAAAAGCCCATGTGGAAACCACAGCCCTAGTAGAATGAGCAGTAATTCTTTCAGGAGGCTGCTGTCCAGCAGTCTCATATGCCAGGCGGATGATACTCCTCAGCTTTCCATAATAAACAATGAATTATGAAGATGATTGACGGAAATCCTTAGTTGCCTGTAAGTAAAACTTTAAGGCACGGACCACGTCCAAGTTAAGTAACAGACGCTCCTTCTTAAAAACATAATTTATGCTTACCTGATAAATTTATTTCTCTTGTGGTGTATACAGTCCACGGATCATCCATTACTTGTGGGATATTCTCCTTCCCAACAGGAAGTTGCAAGAGGATCACCCACAGCAGAGCTGCTATATAGCTCCTCCCCTAACTGCCATATCCAGTCATTCGACCGAAACTAGCCGAGAAAGGAGAAACCATAGGGTGCAGTGGTGACTGTAGTTTAAAATTTAGACCTGCCTTAAAAGGACAGGGCGGGCCGTGGACTGGATACACCACAAGAGAAATAAATTTATCAGGTAAGCATAAATTATGTTTTCTCTTGCTAGGTGTATCCAGTCCACGGATCTTCCATTACTTGTGGGATACCAATACCAAAGCTAAAGTACACGGATGAAGGTAGGGACAAGGCAGGTACTTAAACGGAAGGGACTACTGCCTGTAGAACCTTTCTCCCAAAAATAGCCTCCGAAGAAGCAAAAGTATCAAATTTGTAAAATTTTGAAAAGGTATGAAGCGAAGACCAAGTTGCCGCTTTGCAAATCTGTTCAACAGAAGCCTCATTTTTAAAGGCCCAGGTGGAAGCCACAGCTCTAGTAGAATGAGCTGTAATCCTTTCAGGGGGCTGCTGTCCAGCAGTCTCATAGGCTAAGCGTATTACGCTCCGAAGCCAAAAAGAAAGAGAGGTTGCCGAAGCCTTTTGACCTCTCCTCTGTCCAGAGTAAACAACAAACAGGGAAGATGTTTGACGAAAATCTTTAGTCGCTTGTAAGTAAAACTTTAAAGCACGGACTACGTCCAAATTATGTAAAAGACGTTCCTTCTTTGAAGAAGGATTAGGACACAATGATGGTACAACAATCTCTTGATTGATATTCTTGTTGGAAACTACCTTAGGTAAAAACCCAGGTTTTGTACGCAGAACTACTTTATCTGTATGGAAAATCAGATAAGGAGACTCACATTGTAAAGCTGATAACTCAGACTCTACGAGCCGAGGAAATAGCCATCAAAAACAGAACTTTCCAAGATAAAAGTTTGATATCAATGGAATGAAGGGGTTCAAACAGAACTCCTTGAAGAACCTTAAGAACCAAGTTTAAGCTCCATGGAGGAGCAACAGGTTTAAACACAGGCTTAATTCTAACCAAAGCCTGACAAAATGCCTGGATGTCTGGAACCTCTGCCAGACGCTTGTGCAAAAGTATAGACAGAGCAGAAATCTGTCCCTTTAAAGAACTAGCTGATAATCCTTTATACAAACCCTCTTGGAGAAAGGACAATATCCTAGGAATCCTAACCTTACTCCATGAGTAATTCTTGCATTCACACCAATGAAGATATTTGCGCCATATCTTATGGTAGATTTTCCTGGTTACAGGCTTTCGTGCCTGTATTAAGGTATCAATGACTGACTCGGAGAAGCCACGCCTTGATAAAATCAAGCGTTCAATCTCCATGCAGTCAGTCTCAGAGAAATTAGATTTGGATGATTGAAAGGACCTTGTAGTAGGTCTTGTCGCAGAGGCCAAGGTGGAAAGGATGACATGTCCACCAGGTCTGCATACCAGGTCCTGGGTGGCCACGCAGGCGCGATCAAGATCACCGATGCTCTCTCCTGTTTGATTTTGGCAATCAGTCGAGGGAGCAGAGGAAACAGTGGAAACACATAAGCCAGGTTGAAGAACCACGGTGCTGCTAGAGCATCTATCAGCGTCGCTTCTGGGTCCCTGGACCTGGATCCGTAACAAGGAAGCTTGGCGTTCTGGCGAGACGCCATGAGATCCAATTCTGGTGTGCCCCAACGATGAATCAATTGAGCAAACACCTCCGGATGGAGTTGCCACTCCCCCGGAAGAAAAGTCTGACGACTTAGAAAACCCCCCTCCCAGTTCTCTACACCTGGGATATGGATCGCTGATAGATGGCAAGAGTGAGTCTCTGCCCAGCGAATTATCTTGGAGACTACCAACATCGCTAGGGAGCTCCTGGTCCCCCCTTGATGGTTGATGTAAGCCACAGTCGTGATGTTGTCCGACTGAAATCTGATGAACCTCAGGGTTGCTAACTGAGGCCAAGCTAGAAGAGCATTGAATATTGCTCTTAACTCCAGAATATTTATTGGGAGGAGTTTCTCCTCCTGAGTCCACGATCCCTGAGCCTTCAGGGAATTTCAGACTGCACCCCAACCTAGAAGGCTGGCATCTGTTACAATTGTCCAATCTGGCATTCGAAAGGTCATACCTTTGGACAGATGGACCCGAGATAGCCACCAGAGAAGAGAATCTCTGGTCTCTTGATCCAGATTTAGCAGAGGGGACAAATCTGTGTAATCCCCATTCCACTGACTGAGCATGCATAATTGCAGCGGTCTGAGATGTAGGCGCGCAAATGGCACTATGTCCATCGCCGCTAGCATTAAGCCGATCACTTCCATGCACTGAGCCACCGAAGGGCGCGGAATGTAGTGAAGAACACGGCAGGAATTTAGAAGCTTTGATAACCTGGACTCCGTCAGGTAAATTTTCATTTCTACAGAATCTATCAGAGTTCCTAGGAAGGAAACCCTTGTGAGGGGTGATAGAGAACTCTTTCCCTCGTTCACTTTCCACCCATGCGACCTCAGAAATGCCAACACTATGTCCGTATGAGATTTGGCAATTTGGAAGTTTGACGCCTGTATCAGGATGTCGTCTAGATAAGGGGCCACTGCTATGCCCCGTGGTCTTAGGACCGCCAGAAGAGACCCCAGAACCTTTGTAAAAATTCTTGGGGCTGTAGCTAACCCGAAGGGAAGAGCCACAAACTGGTAATGCCTGTCTAGAAAGGCACACCTTAGGAACCGATGATGATCTTTGTGAATCGGTATGTGAAGATAAGCATCCTTCAAATCCACTGTGGTCATGTACTGACCCTCCTGGATCATAGGTAGGATTGTCCAAATAGTTTCCATTTTGAATTTGTTTAAGATCTTTAGATCCAAAATTGAACTGAAGGTTCCCTCTTTTTTGGGAACCACGAACAGATTTGAATAAAATCCCTGTCCTTGTTCCATCTGTGGAACTGGATGGATCACTCCCATTATTAGGTCTTGCACACAGCATAAGAATGCCTCTTTCTTTATCTGGTTTACAGATAATCTCGAAAGGTGAAATCTCCCTTGTGGAGGAGAAGCTTTGAAGTCCAGAAGATATCCCTGAGATATGATCTCCAACGCCCAGGGATCCTGAACATCTCTTGCCCACCACGCCTGGGCGAAGAGAGAAAGTCTGCCCCCTACTAGATCCGTTGCCGGATAGGGGGCCGTTCCTTCATGCTGTTTTAGAGGCAGCAGCAGGCTTTCTGGCCTGCTTGCCTTTGCTCCAGGCCTGGTTAGATTTCCAGGCCGGCTTGGATTGCGCAAAAGTTCCCTCTTGTTTTGTAGCAGAGGAAGTTGATGCTGCACGTGCCTTGAAGTTTCGAAAGGCACGAAAATTAGATTGTTTGGTCCTTGATTTGGCCCTGTCCTGAGGAAGGGTATGACCCTTACCTCCAGTAATGTCAGCAATAATTTCCTTCAAACCAGGCCCGAATAGGGTCTGCCCCTTGAAGGGAATGTTAAGTAATTTAGACTTTGAAGTCATGTCAGCTGACCAAGATTTAAGCCATAGCGCCCAACGCGCCTGGATGGCGAATCCAGAATTCTTAGCCGTTAGTTTAGTCAAATGAACAATGGCATCAGAAACAAAAGAATTAGCTAGCTTAAGTGTTCTAAGCTTGTCAAGTATTTCAGTCAATGGAGTAGCTGTCTGAAAGGCCTCTTCCAGAGACTCAAACCAGAACGCCGCAGCAGCAGTGACAGGAGCAATGCATGCAAGGGGCTGTAGGATAAAACCTTGTTGAATAAACATTTTCTTAAGGTAACCTAATTTTTTATCCATTGGATCTGAAAAAGCACAACTGTCCTCGACAGGGATAGTGGTACGCTTTGCTAAAGTAGAAACTGCTCCCTCCACCTTAGGGACAGTCTGCCATAAGTCCCGTGTGGTGGCGTCTATTGGAAACATTTTTCTAAAAATAGGAGGGGGGGGGGAAACTCACACCGGGTCTGTCCCACTCCTTAGTAATAATTTCTGTAAACCTTTTAGGTATTGGAAAAACGTCAGTACACACCGGCACCGCGTAGTATTTATCCAGTCTACACAATTTCTCTGGCACTGCAATTGTGTCACAGTCATTCAGAGCAGCTAAAACCTCTCCAAGCAACACCCGGAGGTTCTCAAGCATAAATTTAAAAGTAGACATATCTGAATCAGGTTTCCCCGAGTCAGAGACGTCACCCACAGACTGAAGCTCTTCCTCAGCTTCTGCATATTGTGACGCAGTATCAGACATGGGCCTTAAAACATCTGCGTGCTCTGTATTATGTCTAACCCCAGAGCTATCGCGCTTTCCTCTGAATTCAGGCAGTCTGGCTAATACCGCTGACAGGGTATTATCCATGATTGCCGCCATGTCCTGCAAAGTAATCGCTATAGGCGTCTGATGTACTTGGCGCCATTTTAGCATGAGTCCCTTGAGCGGGAGTCAAAGGGTCCGACACGTGGGGAGAGTTAGTCGGCATAACTTCCCCCTCGTCAGAATCCTCTGGTGATAATTCTTTTAAAGATAACAGCTGATCTTTATTGTTTAAAGTGAAATCAATACATTTAGTACACATTCTCCTATGGGGTTCCACCATGGCTTTTAAACATAATGAACAAGGAGTTTCCTCTATGTCAGACATGTTTATACAGACTAGCAATGAGACTAGCAAGCTTGGAAAACACTTTAAATCAAGTTAACAAGCAATATAAAAAAACGTTACTGTGCCTTTAAGAGAAACAAATTTTGCCAAAATTTGAAATAACAGTGAAAAAAGGCAGTTACACTAACAAATTTTTACAGTGTATGTAACAAGTTAGCAGAGCATTGCACCCACTTGCAAATGGATGATTAACCCCTTAATACAAAAAACAGATTAACAAAACGAAAAATGTTTTTTAAACAGTCATAACAACTGCCACAGCTCCTACTTTTGAAGCCTTTTGAGCCCTTCAGAGATGTCCTATAGCATGCAGGGGACTGCTGAGGGAAGCTGAATGTCACAGTTTGTAATTTTAACTGCACCAACTGTAACTTTTATACTATAACAGTGGAAAGCCTCAGGAAACTGTTTCTAGGAAAAATTAAGCCAGCCATGTGGAAAAAACTAGGCCCCAATAAGTTTTATCACCAAAGCATATATAAAAATGATTAAACATGCCAGCAAACGTTTTATATTGCACATTAATCAGAGTATATACCTCTGATAGCAAGCCTGATACTAGTCGCTATTAAATCACTGTATTTAGGCTTTAACTTACATTAATCCGGTATCAGCAGCATTTTCTAGCAAATTCCATCCCTAGAAAAACTTAACTGCACATACCTTATTGCAGGATACCCTGCACGCCATTCTCCCTCTGAAGTTACCTCACTCCTCAGACATATGTGAGAACAGCAGTGGATCTTAGTTACTTCTGCGAAGATCATAGAAAAACGCAGGCAGATTCTTCTAAATGCTACCTGAGATAAAATAGTACAACTCCGGTACCATTTAAAAACAATAAACTTTTGATTGAAGAAAAAAACTATATTTCACCACTTTCCTCTTACTACCTCCAGCTATGTTGAGAGCTTGCAAGAGAATGACAGGATATGGCAGTTAGGGGAGGAGCTATATAGCAGCTCTGCTGTGGGTGATCCTCTTGCAACTTCCTGTTGGGAAGGAGAATATCCCACAAGTAATGGATGATCCGTGGACTGGATACACCTAACAAGAGAAAAGCAAATGTGTGCTTAACTGATAAATGGATTTCTTCTACGATACGACGAGTCGACGGATTCATCCTTACTTGTGGGATATTATCCTCCTGCTAACAGGAAGTGGCAAAGAGCACCACAACAGAGATGTCTATATAGCTCCTCCCTTGACTCCACCCCCAGTCATTCGACCGAAGGTATAGGAAGAAAAAGGAGAAACTAAAAAAGGTGCAGAGGTGACTAAAGTTTGAAAACAAAAATATGTCTAAAATGACAGGGAGGGCCGTGGACTCGTATCGTAGAAGAAATCAATCAGGTAAGCATAAATTTCCTTTTCTTCTACTAGATACGACGAGTCCACGGATTCATCCTTACTTGTGGGATACAATACCAAAGCAACAGGACACCAATGAACAGGAGGGAAAAGAGATGCCTAAACGGAAGGCACCACTGCTTGAAGAACTTTTCTCCCAAAAATAGCCTCAGAAGAAGCAAAAGTATCAATTTTGTAAAATTTGTTAAAAGGTATGAAGGGAGGACCAAGTCACAGCCTTACAAATCTGTTCAACAGAAACATCGTTTTTAAAAGCCCATGTGGAAGCCACCGCTCTAGTAGAATGAGCTGTAATTTTTTCAGGAGGCTGCTGTCCAGCAGTCTCGTATGCCAAACAGATGATGCTTTTCAGCCAAAAAGAAAGACAGGTAGCCGTAGCTTTTTGACCCCTTTGCTTTCCAGAATAGACAACAAATAGAGAAGATGTATGACGGAAATCCTTGGTCGCTTGTAAGTAAAACTTCAAGGCACGAACCACGTCCAAGTTATGTAACATACGCTCCTTCTTAGAAGAAGGATTAGGACACAAAGAAGGAACAACAATTTCCTGATTAATATTCTTATTTGAAACAACCTTAGGAAAGAATCCAGGTTTAGTACGCAAAACCACCTTATCAGAATGGAATATAAGATAAGGCGAGTCACATTGTAACACAGAAAGCTCAGAAACTCTTCGAGCAGAAGAGATAGCAACTAAAAACAAAACTTTTCCAAGATAAAAGTTTACTATCTATGGAATGCATGGGTTCAAACGGAACCCCTTGAAGAACATTGAGAACTATATTCAAACTCCATGGCGGAGCAACAGGTTTAAACACAGGCTTGATTCTGACTAAAGCCTGACAAAAAGATTGAATGTCCGCCAGACGCCTGTGTAGTAAAAACAGAATTTATGCTTACCTGATAAATTTCTCTCTTGATATGTATCTAGTCCACGGATTCATTCATACTTGTGGGATATTCTCCTTCATTACAGGAAGTGGAAAAGAGAGCACCCACAGCAGAGCTGTCTATATAGCTCCTCCCTTAGCTCCACCCCCCAGTCATTCGACTGAAGGCTAGGAAGAAAAAGGAGAAACTATAGGGTGCAGAGGTGACTGAAGTTTTTTAAATAAAAATATACTACCTGTCTTAAACAGGGCGGGCCGTGGACTCGATACATCACAAGAGAAAGAAATTTATCACGTAAGCATAAATTCTGTTTTTTCTTGTAAGATGTATTGAGTCCAAGGATTCATCCATACTTGTGGGATACCAATACCAAAGCTTTAGGACATGGATGAAGGGAGGGACAAGACAGGGACCTTAAACGGAAGGCACCACTGCTTGTAGAACCTCTCCCCCAAAAATAGCCTTCGAAGAAGCAAAAGTATCGAATTTGTATAATTTGGAAAAAGTATGAAGCGAAGACCAAGTCGCCGCATTACAAATCTGTTCAACAGAAGCCTCATTTTTAAAAGCCCATGTGGAAGCCACTGCTCCAGTAGAATGAGCAGTAATTATTTCAGGAGGCTGCTGGCCAGCAGTCTCATAAGCCAAACGGATGATGCTTTTCAGCCAAAAGGAAAGAGGTAGCCGTAGCCTTCTGACCTCTCCGCTTACCAGAATAAACAACAAACAATGAAGATGTTTGACGGAAATCTTTAGTTGCTTGTAAGTAGAACTTTAAAGCACGAACCACATCAAGATTGTGCAACAGACGTTCCTTCTTTGAAGAAGGATTAGGACACAGCGAAGGAACAATTTCCTGATTGATATTCCTATTAGAAACAACCTTAGGAAGGAATCCAGGTTTGGAACGCAAAATCACCTTATCTGCATGGAAAACAAGGTAAGGTGAATCACACTGTAAAGCAGATAACTCAGAAACTCTTCGAGCCGAAGAGATAGCTACTAAAAACAGAACTTTCCAAGATAGAAGCTTAATATCTATGGAATGCATAGGTTCAAACGGAACCCCTTGAAGAACTTTAAGAACCAAGTTCAGGCTCCATGGCGGAGCAACGGGTTTAAATACAGGCTTGATCCTGACTAAACGCTTGAACGTCTGGGACATCTGCCAGACGTTTGTGTAAAAGAATAGACAAAGCCGGTATCTGTCCTTTTAAGGAACTAGCTGATAATCCCTTCTCCAATCCTTCTTGGAAAAAAGACAATATTCTAGGAATCCTAATCTTACTCCATGAGTAACCCTTGGATTCACACCAATAAAGATATTTGCGCCAAATCTTATGATAGATTTTCCTGGTGACAGGCTTTCTAGCTTGAATCAGGGTATCAATGACCGACTAAGAGAAAACAAGCTTTGATAGAATCAGGCGTTCAATCTCCAAGCAGTCAGACGCAGAGAAATTAGATTTGGATGCTTGAATGGACCTTGGATTAGAAGGTCCTGCCTCATTGGCAGAGTCCCCGGTGGAACAGATGACATGATGACATGTCCACTAGGTCTGCATACCAAGACCTGCGTGGCCACGCAGGTGCTATCAGAATCACCAAAGCTCTCTCCTGCTTGATTCTGGCAACCAGACGTGGGAGGAAAGGAAACAGTGGAAATACATAGGCTAGATTGAAGGACCAGGGCACTGCTAGAGCATCTATCAGTACCGCCTGGGGATCCTGGGACCTGGACCCGTAACAAGGAAGTTTGGCGTTCTGACGGGACGCCATCAGATCCAATTCTGGTGTGCCCCATAGCCGAGTCAGCTGGGCAAATACCTCCGGATGGAGCTCCCACTCCCCCGGATGAAAAGTCTGACGACTTAGAAAATCCGCCTCCCAGTTCTCTACCCCTGGGATATGGATTGCTGAGAGATGGCAAGAGTGATCCTCCGCCCATCGGATTATTTTGGTTACCTCCATCATCGCTATAGAACTCCGTGTTCCTCCTTGATGATTGATATAAGCTACAGTCGTGATGTTGTCCGACTGAAATCTGATGAATTTGGCCGCAGCTAGCCGAGGCCATGCCTGAAGCGCATTGAATATCGCTCTCAGTTCTACAATGTTTATCGGGAGGAGAGTTTCCTCCAGAGACCATAAGCCCTGTGCTTTCAGGGAGTTCCAGACTGCACCCCAGCCTAGCATCTGTCGTTACTATGAGCCACTCTGGCCTGCAGAAACACATTCCCTGAGACAGGTGGTCCTGAGACAACCACCAGAGAAGAGAATCTCTGGTCTCCTGGTCCAGATGCACTTGAGAAGATAAATCTGCATAATCCCCATTCCACTGTTTGAGCATGCATAGTTGCAGTGGTCTGAGGTGTAGGCGGGCAAAAGGAACTATATCCATTGCCGCTACCATGAGTCCGATTACCTCCATACACTAAGCCACTGATGGCCGAGGAATGGAATGAAGAGCTCGGCAAGTGGTTAAGAGTTTTGATTTTCTGACCTCCGTCAGAAATATTTTCATTTCTACCGAGTCTATCAGAGTTCCTAGGAAGGAAACTCTTGTGAGAGGGAAGAGAACTCTTATGTTCACCTTCCACCCGTGAGATCTCAAAAAAGCCAACACGATGTCCGTGTGAGACTTGGCTAGCTGGAAAGTTGACGCCTGAATTAAGATGTCTAGATAAGGCGCCACTGCTATGCCCAGCAGTCTTAGAACCGCCAAAAGGGACCCTAGCACCTTTGTGAAAATTCTGGGAGCCTGTCCAAGTTGACAAGCTGTTAACACACTGGTACTATACCCCTACAAGACTTAATAAAAATGTACGGATCTACTTCACCTCTGTGTTGGCATAATTGCGGACGGATAGGGGACACTATGCATACATGGTGGGACTGCCCCAAACTAACTGCCTTATGGAACACCTGATCCGGGCATTATCTGGCCTAGGAATAACATTCCCCAAATCCCCTCCCAATGCTCTTTTCCACATTGGTATTCATGTCTTACCTAAACATCAGGCATATCTATGTGAATACCTTTTAATGGCAACCAAAGCGGCAATAGCCAAGTCATGGAAAAAAAACGACCTTGCCAACTCTATGGCAAAATCTATCAGGGACTCCTTGGCTATGCATAACTTATTGGACACTTGGGAGGCTAAATATGGCACAACACTGGACTATACATACTATTCGTTTGCGCATCGTTCATATTCTAGGTTGGACTATATTTTTGTGAGTCAGTCTGATACCAAATGTTCTGTCATCCTATATACAGCCATGTGTGTGATCAGACTACTCACTCATACTATCAGAAATGACGGGTATAATTAACACCCATAGGCAACGCTCTTGGACCTTTGACCCGACGATCCTCAGGAACCCCCAGACTCAGACATTTTCCAAGACGATAGAGGAATATTGGTCTCAGAATACAGGGACAACTGTCAACCTCCTTAACACCTGGGCAGCACACAAACCATATCTTAGGGGCTTGTTAATTAAGGAAAAATTGAGATTAGGCCGCACACAGAGCAAATAAATGTACTGCAGACGGAGATAGGGGAGTTAGAAAAGAGGCACCAACAGACACTGTCCGCTCCTACTTTTTAATTACTTCAACTAAAAAGAAAGACACTAGCGAAAATTTTAGATTCGATCAGAGCTATACATAAATTGAGGGCTCAGTACTTTGTGTACTCGAACAAACCAGATAGATACTTAGAGCATAAACTACGGGAGAGGGTTCAGGCCTTCTCTATCCCCTCGATTCTGAAAGCAGACGGTACACGTACATCTGATCCCCAGGAGATAGACACTTTCGCAGATTATTACACGGTTCTTTATGACGGCAAAAAAGTAGAACACATGCCTTCTTCAGCTTCTTAGAACACTGCTGACAGATGCAACCCTCAATAATAGGATAGGGACGAACTGAATGCAGACATCACGAGGGGAGATATTTTTCTAGCTCTCAAAAAACTGAAAGTGGGCAAAGCCCCAGGACCAGATGGTTTCCCGGGTGAGTATTACAAAACATTTAAAGAGGAATTAGCATCCTATCTGCAGAGCTTCTGTAACGACGTTATGCATGGCAGGGCCATCCCATCGGAAATGCTCAACGCCAAAATTGTAGTGATCCCTAAGGCTGGTAAGAACCCAGAAAGATGCCAAAGCTATAGGCCTACCTCTTTGATAAACCAGTATGTTCAAATCCTCACTAAAATCCTGGCCAATAGGCTTAAGAAGATAGCTCCAAATCTGGTCCATCCAGACCAGGTGGGCTTCGTTTCAGAGAGGGAAGCACCAAATAATGTGAGGACGGTGTCCCTGATTGACAGCTTGCAGGAAAGAGGAATGCCTTTTCTGCTCCTATCTTTGGACCGCGGTTCTTACGGAGATGGGCTTTGAGGGCCCATTTATGAAGGCAATAGGCGGCTATACTCTACACCAACAGCGGTTATAAGGGCAGCGGGATTTCAATCTAAGACTATTCACATTATGAATGGCACCCGTCAGGGCTGCCCTCTATCACCAATTATTTTTGCTTTGTGTATGGAGCCTTTAGCGGCGAACATAAGAAATAATCCAGACATCGCAGGGGGTGGTTGTTAAGGAATCAGAGTATAAATTGTCGCTTTTTGTGGATGATATTCTGATGACTTTGACTAGACCCCTGTTATCTCTACCCAACCTGTACCGAACTCTTCAGGACTTTTCTCTTGTTTCAGGTTAAAAGATTAACCTGGATAAGTGTGAGCCACTGCCCCTGAACCTGCCACAGCAAACTAAAAAATTAAGAGGCCAATTTTGAGTTAGCTTGGGCCAAGAAGTCATTACCTATCTAGGTATTAAAGGGACACTAAACCATGAGAAAAACTAATCTTCAATTGCAAGATTAATAAATTTCACCTATATTTGTAATTGGCATTGTGTTTCCAAATACTACCATTTATCATATTTATAACATTGAAAATAAATTGTTTTCCAAACCCACCGTTCTGCTAGTCTTTAGCATCCTCAAATCATTAACGATAACCTGGGTTATGAAAATGGCGGACAAATGTAGCTTTGCGCATGCGCGATATTCAGGACTCATCATAGTATACGTCACGTAGCTTTGCACATGCGCAATATTCAGGAGTCGTCATAGTACACGTCACTCACCATCAAACCAGCAGGTAAGTGTGGTAACAGAGATAGTATATGCGCATGCGTGAGTGAGCGGATCGCAATGCACATGTGAGGGGTGGCAGAATCGTCAGTTAATGATATTCAAGAAATCGCAATAGGATTGGCTATTGAGTTTGGTAGTGATCTACCCATAATAGAGGGTTGGATTTACTGACGTCATCATAGAAACAAATTATAATTTGATATTATGAACAATCGTTTTCCTGTAAAAGTAGATAAGTTATGCAATATAAACATTGGTGATTAGAAATTGATGGTCATGTTGTGCCTAAAATAGTAAAGTTTTGGAATCCTTTAAGCTATCGGATTCGTTTCCTCATCCTTATGGTTTGAATTATGTTCCACTCTATAATTCTATCAATAGGGACTTGAAGAAAAGGAAAACGCATATATTTTCCTGGTATGGAAGGCTATCAGAGATTAAAATGAACATTCTTCCAAGACTCCTATATCTCTTTAGGGCACTCCCAATAGTGGTACCGAGAGCTGAGTTACAAAAGTTACAAGCCTCACTAAATAGCTACTTGAGGGGGGAGAGGAGGGGGGAGTATAATGTTGGATATACTAGCCAGACAATTAGTAGGCCTCCCAAACTTGATAGACTACTACAGTGTGGCTAGGCTGACCCAAGATTCTCTATTGAGCAAGAATGACCATAACATCCTGTGGACCAGACTTGAGGCGGATTTGTGGGGTTATGAATACCCGGCGGATGTAGTTTGGGATCTGGACTACACCGGAGGGTCATTCTTCCAGTACTTAGGCCACGGCGGACAGGGTCAGGGGGTGGAAATCGCTTACTGGACCTCTGATTTTGATACATAGGAATTCCAGGACCAGACCACTAAGTCTTATTTTACACCTAGATCTGCGAGCACAGGTGGGGAAGTGGCATAATAAGGGACTATACAGAGTGGATGACTTCTTAGAGGGCAACCACATACGGATGTACTCCCAACTTCAAGACACAATCCACCCATTGAAACAACACTGGTTTCTTTACTTACAAGTTTCCTCAACTATACAGAAATACTGTTTCCCATGGACTACACAGACACCCACTACACTAGAGCGCATATGTGCCTCCCCAGTAAGATCGAAAAAAGTGATTTTGTTGCTATACTTGGCTCTTCAGGGAGTCAAAGCTCCCCATCGGTCGACAATAGTATCCAAATGGGAGCAGGACACAGGACTGGATTTCCCAAGCACTAAATGGGATACAATTCTTTTTAACTCAAGGGACTAATCAATGCAGACCTTAGAGAAAATTGCATTAAGACAGCTTTTAGGTGCTACCTTACCACGGACAGGACTTGCCATTTTACTTCAAACGGCTCAGACCAATGCTATAGGGGTTTTGGGGCTAGGGGAACATACATACATATGTGGTGGGAGTGCCCAGTGATCAAATCCACTTGGGAGCAGCTTGAGGTGCTTCTGAGTGAGGTCCTGGGGGAGTCGGTTGACCTGACAATAACTCAAGCGCTTCTTAATTATAGACTTAAACCATTTAATACAGTAAATACCTTTATACGGATATTTTGTACTGCGACTAGGGTCTGCATCGCAAGACATTGGAAGGTGGGGGCGCCTGCCTGGACTGAGGTGTTAGACAAGATTGCACACACATACGCCATGTCAGAGATAGCGGCCAGCATTCAGGGGACCAGGAAACATTTTACATAAATATGGTTTTACTGGATAATGTACAGACCAAAGGGATAGAGCACGGGGTTGACAGTCTGGCTTCAAGAAGGAAACAGGTATACGAGAAACAGAGAAGTACCCATACCAGAGATTCTAGTCTCACTGGTTAACATTTCCCAGCTTCTAGGAGACTAGACAGGAAAAGAGCAGGAGGTAGTGTCAGCCAGCAAGTGCCACAGAATGGTTATGTTTGTTTTGGAACATGGGTTTTGTTACACAAAATGTTTTGGGGTTTTTTACTACACAAAAAAAGGGGGGGATTTCAGGGACGCTGCATATTATCAAGGGGACTGCTTTACAGTAATGTAGGATGAAGTAAGAAATTCTTATTTGGGTAACTGTTATTGAGTATGTTGTGATATTGATGCATGCCGCTACACCTGTGGTAATAGTTTCTATGTTGTAAATTGAATTCCTGGATCCTAATAAAGAAATATTTCAATTAAAAAAATATGTAACAGACAATATGCTGTGTCACATGACTGCTTCATGAGCATGTGACTACTGTGTCCCTGTAACGGAGGTTACAATATGGCAGCTTACATAGTAGATTCAAGCACTGGATAAATGCTCTACTTTCAAAACAATCTTCTTCAACAGTTTGGGGTTAGAGGAACAGATTAAGTAAACAGCAGTGATTATTTTTATTTTATTAATAGGAAAAAACAGAATTTATGCTTACCTGATAAATTACTTTCTCCAACGGTGTGTCCGGTCCACAGCGTCATCCTTACTTGTGGGAATATCTCTTCCCCAGCAGGAAATGGCAAAGAGTCCCAGCAAAGCTGGCCATATAGTCCCTCCTAGGCTCCGCCCACCCCAGTCATTCGACCGACGGACAGGAGGAAAAAATAGGAGAAACCATATGGTACCGTGGTGACTGTAGTTAGAGAAAATAATTCATCAGACCTGATTAAAAAACCAGGGCGGGCCGTGGACCGGACACACCGTTGGAGAAAGTAATTTATCAGGTAAGCATAAATTCTGTTTTCTCCAACATTGGTGTGTCCGGTCCACGGCGTCATCCTTACTTGTGGGAACCAATACCAAAGCTTTAGGACACGGATGAAGGGAGGGAGCAAATCAGGTTACCTAAACGGAAGGCACCACGGCTTCAAACCTTTCTCCCAAAAATAGCCTCCGAAGAAGCAAAAGTATCAAATTTGTAAAATTTGGCAAAAGTGTGCAGTGAAGACCAAGTCGCTGCCTTACATATCTGATCAACAGAAGCCTCGTTCTTGAAGGCCCATGTGGAAGCTACAGCCCTAGTGGAGTGAGCTGTGATTCTTTCAGGAGGCTGCCGTCCGGCAGTCTCATAAGCCAATCGGATGATGCTTTTAAGCCAAAAGGAAAGAGGTAGAAGTTGCTTTTTGACCTCTCCTTTTACCAGAATAGACGACAAACAGAGAAGAAGTTTGTCTGAACTCTTTTGTAGCTTCTAAGTAGAATTTTAGAGCACGGACTACATCTAAATTGTGTAGCAAACGTTCCTTCTTTGAAACTGGATTCGGACACAAAGAAGGTACAACTATCTCCTGATTAATATTTTTGTTGGAAACAACCTTTGGTAGAAAACCAGGCTTAGTACGCAAAACAACCTTATCTGAATGGAACACCAGATAGGGCGGAGTACACTGCAGAGCAGATAACTCAGAAACTCTTCTAGCAGAAGAAATAGCAACCAAAAACAAAACTTTCCAAGATAACAACTTAATATCTATGGAATGTAAAGGTTCAAACGGAACCCCTTGAAGAACTGAAAGAACTAGATTTAAACTCCAGGGAGGAGTCAAAGGTCTGTAAACAGGCTTGATCCTAACCAAAGCCTGAACAAATGCTTGTACATCTGGCAGAGCTGCCAGTCGTTTGTGTAGTAAGACAGATAAAGCAGAAATCTGTCCCTTTAGAGAACTCGCAGATAATCCTTTATCCAAACCTTCTTGTAGAAAGGAAAGAATCTTAGGAATTTTTATCTTTTTCCATGGGAATCCCTTGGATTCACACCAGCAGATATATCTTTTCCATATTTTATGGTAAATCTTTCTAGTTACCGGTTTTCTGGCTTGAACCAGAGTATCTATCACAGAATCTGAAAACCCACGCTTTGATAGAATCAAGCGTTCAATCTCCAAGCCGTCAGCTGGAGGGAGACCAGATTTGGATGTTCGAATGGACCCTGAACAAGAAGGTCCTGTCTCAAAGGTAGCTTCCATGGTGGAACCGATGACATATTCACCAGGTCTGCATACCAAGTCCTGCGTGGCCACGCAGGAGCTATCAAGATCACCGAGGCCCTCTCCTGTTTGATCCTGGCTACCAGCCTGGGAATGAGAGGAAACGGTGGAAACACATAAGCTAGGTTGAAGGTCCAAGGCGCTACTAGTGCATCCACTAGAGTCGCCTTGGGATCCCTGGATCTGGACCCGTAGCAAGGAACCTTGAAGTTCTGACGAGACGCCATCAGATCCATGTCTGGAATGCCCATAATTGAGTCAACTGGGCAAAGATCTCCGGGTGGAGTTCCCACTCCCCCGGATGGAATGTCTGAAGACTCAGATAATCCGCTTCCCAGTTTTCCACACCTGGGATGTGGATCGCAGATAGGTGGCAGGAGTGATCCTCCGCCCATTGTATTATTTTGGTCACTTCTTTCATCGCAAGGGAACTCCTTGTTCCCCCCTGATGATTGATATACGCAACAGTCGTCATGTTGTCTGATTGGAATCTTATGAATCTGGCCTTTGCAAGCGGAGGCCAAGCCCTGAGAGCATTGAATATCGCTCTTAGTTCCAGAATGTTTATCGGGAGAAGAGACTCTTCCCGAGACCATAGTCCCTAAGCTTTCAGGGATTCCCAGACCGCGCCCCAGCCCATTAGACTGGCGTCGGTTGTGACAATGACCCACTCTGGTCTGCGGAAGCTCATTCCCTGGGATAGGTGGTCCAGGGTTAGCCACCAACTGAGTGAATCTCTGGTCTTCTGATCTATTTGAATCACTGGAGACAAGTCTGTATAGTCCCCATTCCACTGTTTCAGCATGCACAGTTGTAATGGTCTTAGATGAATTCGCGCAAAAGGAACTATGTCCATTGCTGCAACCATCAACCCTACTACTTCCATGCACTGAGCTATGGAAGGGCGTGGAACAGAATGAAGAACTTGACAAGCGCTTAGAAGTTTTAACTTTCTGACATCTGTCAGAAAAATCCTCATTTCTAAGGAATCTATTATTGTTCCCAAGAAGGGAACTCTTGTCGACGGAGACAGAGAACTTTTTTCTATGTTCACCTTCCATCCGTGAGATATGAGAAAAGCCAGAACGATGTCTGTATGAGCCCTTGCTTTTGAAAGGGACGACGCTTGTATTAGAATGTCGTCCAAGTATGGTACTACTGCAATGCCCCTCTGTCTTAAAACCGCTAGAAGGGACCCGAGTACCTTTGTGAAAATCCTTGGAGCAGTGGCTAACCCGAATGGGAGGGCCACAAACTGGTAATGTTTGTCCAGAAAGGCGAACCTTAGGAACTGATGATGTTCTTTGTGGATAGGAATATGTAGGTACGCATCCTTTAGATCCACGGTAGTCATAAATTGACCTTCCTGGATAGTAGGTAGAATCGTTCGAATGGTTTCCATTTTGAACGATGGCACCCTGAGAAATTTGTTTAGGATCTTTAAATCCAGAATTGGTCTGAAGGTTCTCTCTTTTTTGGGAACTACGAACAGATTTGAGTAAAATCCCATTCCTTGTTCCTTCATTGGAACTGGGTGTATCACTCCCATCTTTAACAGGTCTTCTACACAATGTAAGAACGCCTGTCTCTTTATTTGGTTTGAGGATAAGTGAGACATGTGGAACCTTCCCCTTGGGGGTAGTTCCTTGAATTCCAGAAGATAACCCTGAGAAACTATTTCTAGCGTCCAGGGATCTTGAACATCTCTTGCCCAAGCCTGAGCAAAGAGAGAGAGTCTGCCCCCCACTAGATCCGGTCCCGGATCGGGGGCTACTCCTTCATGCTGTTTTGATAGCAGCAGCAGGCTTCTTGGCCTGCTTACCGTTGTTCCAGCCTTGCATCGGTTTCCAGGCTGGTTTGGTCTGTGAGGCATTACCCTCTTGCTTAGAGGATATAGAATTAGAGGCCGGTCCGTTCCTGAAATTACGAAAGGATCGAAAATTAGACTTATTCTTGGCTTTGAAAGGCCTATCTTGTGGGAGGGCGTGGCCCTTTCCCCCAGTGATGTCTGAGATAATCTCTTTCAATTCTGGCCCAAAGAGAGTTTTACCCTTGAAGAGGATATTAAGCAATTTTGTCTTGGATGATACATCCGCTGACCAAGACTTTAGCCAAAGCGCTCTGCGCGCCACAATTGCAAACCCTGAATTTTTCGCCGCTAATCTAGCTAATTGCAAAGCGGCATCTAAAATAAAAGAGTTAGCCAACTTAAGTGCGTGAACTCTGTCCATAACCTCCTCATATGGAGTCTCTCTACTGAGCGACTTTTCTAGTTCCTCGAACCAGAACCACGCTGCTGTAGTAACAGGAACAATGCACGAAATGGGTTGAAGAAGGTAACCTTGCTGTACAAAAATCTTTTTAAGCAAACCCTCCAATTTTTTATCCATAGGATCTTTGAAAGCACAATTATCCTCGATAGGAATAGTAGTGCGCTTGTTTAGAGTAGAAACTGCCCCCTCGACCTTAGGGACTGTCTGCCATAAGTTCTTTCTGGGGTCGACCATAGGAAATAATTTCTTAAATATAGGAGGGGGAACAAAAAAAAGGTATGCCGGGCTTCTCCCACTCCTTATTCACTATGTCCGCCACCCGCTTGGGTATAGGAAAAGCGTCTGGGTGCACCGGAACCTCTAGGAACTTGTCCATCTTGCATAATTTTTCTGGAATGACTAGGTTGTCACAATCATCCAGAGTAGATAACACCTCCTTAAGCAGTGCGCGGAGATGTTCTAATTTAAATGTCACAACATCAGGTTCAGCCTGTTGAGAAATTTTTCCTGAATCTGAAATTTCCCCATCTGACAAAACCTCCCTCATGGCCCCTTCAGATTGGTGTGAGGGTATGACAGAGCAATTATCATCGGCGCCCTCCTGCTCTTCAGTGTTTAAAACAGAGCAATCGCGCTTTCTTTGATATGCAGGCATTTTGGATAAAATATTTGCTATGGAGTTATCCATTACAGCCGTCAATTGTTGCATGGTAATAAGCATTGGCGCGCTAGAAGTACTAGGGGCCTCCTGCGTGGGCAAAACTGGTATAGACACAGAAGGAGATAATGTAGAACCATGTCTACTCCCTTCATCTGATGAATCATCTTGGGCAACTTCATTATCTGTGACAGTACTGTCCTTACTTTGTTTGGATGCTACGGCACAATTATCACACAATTTTGAAGGGGGAGACACATTGACTTTCATACATATAGAACATAGCTTATCTGAAGGCACAGACATGTTAAACAGGCTTAAACTTGTCAATAAAGCACAAAAACCGTTTTAAAACAAAACCTTTACTGTCTCTTTAAATTTTAAACAGAGCACACTTTATTACTGAATATGTGAAAAAATATGAAGGAATTTTTCAAAATTTACCAAAATTTCACCAGTGTCTTAAAGCATTAAAAGTATTGCACACCAATTTTCAGAGCTTTAACCCTTAAAATAACAAAACCGGAGCCGGTTACAGTTTTAACCCCTCTACAGTCCCAGCTACAGCCTTTGCTGCGACTTTACCAAGCCCAGAGGGGAATACGATACCAAATGACGCCTTCTAGGAACTTTTCCAACTATTTTCAGATCCTCACACATGCATCTGCATGTCTTGCTCTCAAAAACAACTGCGCAGTAATGGCGCGAAAATGAGGCTCAGCCTACAACTGGGAAGGCCCTTCCTGACTGGAAAAGGTGTCTAACATAGTGCCTGACGTTAAAAAACGTTCCCCAAGTTTATAAGTGTGAATTACCAGCATAAACATGTATAAAATGCCAAAATAAAGCAATCGATTTTGCCCATAAAAGTGTCACCAGTTTTATAGCCCATATTAAGCCCTTTATTCTGCTTGAGACTAAGAAAATGGCTTACCGGTCCCCATGAGGGGAAATGACAGCCTTCCAGCATTACACAGTTTTGTTAGAAATGTGGCTAGTCATACCTTAAGCAGAAAAGTCTGCTAACTGTTTCCCCCAACTGAAGTTACTTCATCTCAACAGTCCTATGTGGAAACAGCAAGGGATTTTAGTTACTGTCTGCTAAAATCATCTTCCTCTCACAAACAGAATTCTTCATCTTTTTCTGTTTCAGAGTAAATAGTACATACCAGCACTATTTTAAAATAAACTCTTGATAGAATAAAAAACTACAACTAAACACCACATACTCTTAACCATCTCCGTGGAGATGTTGCCTGTGCAACGGCAAAGAGAATGACTAGGGTGGGCGGAGCCTAGGAGGGACTATATGGCCAGCTTTGCTGGGACTCTTTGCCATTTCCTGTTGGGGAAGAGATATTCCCACAAGTAAGGATGACGCCGTGGACCGGACACACCAATGTTGGAGAAATTAGGTTGTAGCAATTTCCATCAGGTGTTTAATTTCCCTTTAAGGTCAAAAGGAACAAAAATCTGATTAACATTAGAAGAAAACAACTTTCAGTTAAAAAAAAAAAAAATTATGCTTACCTGATTTTTTTTTCGATACGAGTCCACGGATTTCATCCTTACTTGTGGGATTAGGCCTCCTGGTCAGCAGGAGGAGGCAAAGAGCACCACAGCAGAGCTGTATAAGTAGCTCCTCACTTCCCTCCCAACCCAGTCATTCGACCGAAGTTAGGAAGAGAAAGGAAAAGCCAAGGTGCAGAGGTGTCTGAAGTTAAAAAAATAAAAATAAATAACCTGTCTCATAGAACAGGGCGGGCCGTGGACTCGTATCGAAAAATAAATAAATTTATCAGGTAAGCATACATTTCCTTTTCTTTTTCAAGATACAATGAGTCCACAGATTTCATCCTTACTTGTGGGATACAATGCAATGTAAACGTAAATTATAAGCGCTAGAGAATAGAACCCAGCTTAACTAGTGAATTCCCCTCCAGGAAGACAAGAAAAGAGTGAGAGCAAAAGAAAAATGGAAGTTAAGCGCTAAAAGCGAGGGTTAAGGAGAGGACTGTATTCTAAATATATATGATTAAGGCAATGGGAAGGCGTGTGGTGTAGAGATATAACCCAATTTTAGGTCTATTATATAGACAGAGCAAGAGATAGCGAGTATTGTGTAGATACTATAAAAATAATTTGATAAAAATATATTTGGATAAAAATGTATATTAACTGGCTCGAAATGTGTATAGAGGGCTATGTAGTATGGGTTATAAATACAAGATACAAAGTATAAATATAGATGCAATTTATTAAAACAAATGACTAAAACAATATGGTAAGTAGTAAGCAAATCTAAAACATATGTATCTAAAAATGCAGGGACGTCTCCCTTAATCGTTACTAATAGTAACAGCTGATAAAAGAACTATTTGTAGTATATAGTACTTGCGTTTCAAATAGTGTTAGCAGCAATGGAGCAATAATGTGTCTCCTTGGATATCCAGTAAAAGAGCAAAGGTAACTATCGGATAGAGGCCGCGTTGTCTACGGCTTGGCGTTACCAGATAATACTGAGTGCGCCTTTTATGTGGCTCCTGCGTGACCGTTATGACGTCACCTCTGATGATTACGTGCAGAGTTTTCGTAGTGGCCCCTATTCCACAAAGAGTGTGGAAGTCTTGGGGGGATCAATAGGATACTTTGCGGTCAATACAAATGACTTAATTCTTCCTTATATATAGAAATAAGGGAAGGTGATCCTCAGGTTATGTAAGCTGTGCGGTCGCGATATAGCGACTAAAAACGGGGTATGTTTCCTGTGGTTGCTAGTAGCAACTAGTAAATCCTTAGGTGTAGAGACTTGGCGGTCGTTTGTACGACTAGGATTAGAAGTATATCTTTGCGGTCGTTAAGAACGACTAGAGTTCTTTAATTAGAAATGCTTGGCGGTCGCTAGGTAGCGACTAGGAGATCCTTAGATGTATTCAGCTTTGCGGTCGCTAGTAGCGACTAAGGTGTTCCTATAATGTGACCAGGCACAAAAAATAGGTTCAAACGTCCTCCAAATTGCAGTAATTATGAAATAAACAAATGCTAGTAATCAAATAGCACAGTGTCTAGTCAACGCGTTTCGCCCGTGGGCTTTATCAAGACATCATCTTGATAAAGCCCACTGGCGAAACGCGTTGACTGGACACTGTGCTATTTGATTACTAGCATTTGTTTATTTCATAATTACTGCAATTTGGAGGACGTTTGAACCTATTTTTTGTGCCTGGTCACATTAAAGGAACACCTTAGTCGCTACTAGCGACCGCAAAGCTGAATACATCTAAGGATCTCCTAGTCGCTACCTAGCGACCGCCAAGCATTTCTAATTAAAGAACTCTAGTCGTTCTTAACGACCGCAAAGATATATTTCTAATCCTAGTCGTGCAAACGACAGCCAAGTCTCTACACCTAAGGATTTACTAGTTGCTACTAGCAACCACAGGAAACATACCTCATTTTTAGTCGCTATATCGCGACTGCACAGCTTACATAGCCTGAGGATCACCTTCCCTTATTTCTATATATAAGGAAGAATTAAGTCATTTGTATTGACCGCAAAGTATCCTATTGATCCCCCCAAGACTTCCACACTCTTTGTGGAATAGGGTCCACTACGAAAACTCTGCACGTAATCATCAGAGGTGACGTCATAACGGTCACGCAGGAGCCACATAAAAGGCGCACTCAGTATTATCTGGTAACGCCAAGCCGTAGACAACGCGGCCTCTATCCGATAGTTACCTTTGCTCTTTTACTGGATATCCAAGGAGACACATTATTGCTCCATTGCTGCCAACACTATTTGAAACGCAAGTACTATATACTACAAATAGTTCTTTTATCAGCTGTTACTATTAGTAACGATTAAGGGAGACGTCCCTGCATTTTTAGATACATATGTTTTAGATTTGCTTACTACTTACCATATTGTTTTAGTCATTTGTTTTAATAAATTGTATCTATATTTATACTTACTTTGTATCTTGTATTTATAAACCCATACTACATAGCCCTCTATACACATTTCGAGCCAGTTAATATACATTTTTATCCAAATTATTTTTATAGTATCTACACAATACTCGCTATCTCTTGCTCTGTCTATATAATAGACCTAAAATTGGGTTATATCTCTACACCACACGCCTTCCCATTGCCTTAATCATATATATTTAGAATACAGTCCTCTCCTTAACCCTCGCTTTTAGCGCTTAAACTTCCATTTTTCTTTTGTGGGATACAATACCAAAGCTATAGTACACGGATGAAACGGGAGGGACAAGACAGGGAACCTAAACGGAAGGCACCACTGCTCGAATAACCTTCCTCCCAAAAACAGGCTCAGCCGAAGCAAAGATATGAAATTTGTAAATTTTAGAAAAAAAAAAAAAAAGAATTTGAATACCAAGCAATCACATATGCAAAACGGATAATACTCTCCGACCAAAAGGAAAGAAGAAGTCGTAGCTTTCTGACCCTTACTTCTCTAGAAAAAAATGTCAAACAGAAAGGACGATTAACGAAAGTCCGTAGTCGTTTAGAAAGAGAATCTTCTTAAAAGACAGACCACGCCCAGACGTGTAGAAAACCTTCCTTCTGAGAGAAAGATTAGGACCCAAAGAAGGAAAAACTAATTCCTAAATAAAATATTCGTCTGAAACAACGTTTAAGAAGAAAACCAGGATAAACACATAACACTACCTTATCCAAATGAAAAATAAGGCAATCTCAAACACTCTTCGAGCAGAAGAAATGGCAACAAGAAGCAAAACTTCCAAGATAACAAATAGCTATGGAATGCATGGGTTCAACAGAACCCCATGAAGAACTGTTAAAATCAAATTCCATGAAAGAGCAATTGTTTAAAACACAGGCCTGACTTGAATCCAAATAAAAGGATGGAACATCTGCCAGACACTGGGAAAAAAAAAGATAAAAAAAAAAGCAGAGATCTGACTCCTTAGGGAACTCACTGAAAAATCCGTTCCTAAAGAAAACACAAAATCCTGGGAATCCTAACTCTACTCCATGAGTAAGCCTTGGACTCACACCAAGAAAGACATATATGCCCCATCTCAAGGCCAATCTTCCTAGACACAGGCTTACAGGCCTGAATAAAGGAAACTATGACCAAAACTAAGACACCGCGCTGGTATAGGATCAAGTGTCCAATCTCCAAGCATTCGGCCTCAAAGAAACTGGACTTGGATGGAAGAAGGGACCCTGTATCTTAACAACACAGGCAAAGAGAATGACTGGGTTGGGAGGAGCTATTTATACAGCTCTGATGTGGTGCTCTTTGCCTCCTCCTGCTGACCAGGAGGCGCAATTCCACAAGTAAGGATGAAATCCGTGGACTCATTGTATCTTGAAAAAAAAAAAAAAAAAAAAAGTTTGTTTTGAAGATACACTTATCATAAATACACTTAAATAGTGGACAAAGGATCTAAAGCAGGGGTATCAAGCTCATTGTTTCCGGGGGCCATTGGTCAAGTGTTCTTCTCCCATGGGGGCCACTTAAACAGTGAGTGCGCTGGAACTGGATATACTAGAAACTTGAAGTGGCATTAACCCAAGTAGTAGTGCCTAGAATGAGTTGTAGCCCACAAAAGACATATACAGTGTATATTTATCTTGTGAGTGCCAAGTGAAGTGATCATTCTGGAACTCCATAAAAAGTGACATTTATCTAAGCAGTGCAGTGTCTTTATATTTATCTTGTGAGTGACTGAAGAACATCAACTTGTTACACCTCTTAGAACAGTAAAAAAAAAAAATTATGGGGCCAAATGATTAATTTACCTAATAAACAAGGGAGGGCCAGATTAAACTATCTTCAGGGACACATATGGCCCCAGGGCCAGTATTTTGAAACCACTGATCTAAAGACTTAACAGATAAATGAATTGGGATAGATCAGAACGCTCTATTAAGAATATATGAAACAAATACAGACAGGTATTTTCACACAATAAGTATAGTGTAGAATAATATGTTCAGGAGACCACAGAAATCTTGACGGGCTTTAAATAATATAGTCCAAGATTAAAATGGGGATGTAATAAAACATAAGTAAACAAAAGTCAGTAAAAACCTCTTTTTAGAGAATACACACAAATAACCTTTTAAAATAAAATATATGATCCGACTCTTAAACTAAATGAGAACTTACCCCCTCCACAAATAACATAGCAATGTAAAATTAAAAAATTGGAATTACCCAACTAGTTTAAATAAATAGCATTAACCAAGAGAGGCTGGCTATGAGAGCAGCTGGAAATTTATTTAACTAAATTGTTGCCAACGTAAAGCACATAGCCTCCAAAAGGCAATATAAAAAAATGGGGTACACGCTACGTTATGTAAGTAATGCGCACTGAGAAGGGAATCATGAGCGCACTGAAAGACAAATTATCTAGTTTGCAAGGAAATTAAGAGCCCACAAACTAAAGAAGCATGGTAAGTTATGTTAGAAGTGTGCATACTCATATGGAAAAAGGAAATAAAAATGCATGCCACAGGATATTTTAAATTAACCTATTATAGATACAATCATATTATGCCTATTCAATAAATAGACCTCAACTGCCGCATAAGTCTTTGTACACATATACAATAATACCAGTTAGAGCCTATAGTGAATGTGAAAATATCTAATAAAAGGATAAGTCCCCCTGGATATGATGTAACATGTCAAATGTAACTGCTAATAGCATATGGACTATGTGAGTGCAAATGGAAACAGACTTTCCGGACAAGCATCCACTCCAATGTTTACTCACCAACGGCAGAAAAGACTTTCAGTAGATAGCCCATCCAGTGCTGAGCACATTACAGCAAAGTATTTAAAGTGACAGACTAGTCCAAAATAAACTTTAATGATTCAGATAGTTTTTCAATTTACTTTTATCACCAATTTTGCTTTGTTATCTTTGTATTTTTAGTTGAAAGCGAAACCTAGGAGGCTCCTATGCTAATTTCTAAGCCTTTGAAGGCCTAAACCAAGTGGGGGGAGGGGAGCGCTCAGAAATGAGCTGTGAGTAGGACTTATTAAAAAGGTGATGGTGTGAGCCAATCTTTGATTGGTATGAGTTGAAAATAGGACTGTGGTGAATAATTATAAATTAAATATGAAACCAATCTCTGATTGGTAAGTTTGTTCTCTCAATTGTGTGAGTGCAATTATTAGTCACTCCTGTGGCTAAATCTAGTAATAGTTATCTAGTGGTTTCCTTATATGTGTGTAAGCAAATTGTGATTTTTAAATATTTTAGTATACAAAAATATATATGAGAATCTTAGAAAGCGTAGTGTCAAATATTATTGTTTGGACTAAATAACAAAACGAAGAAACAAAATGCAAAGTACTATAATTTTGCTTATAAAATAATTTTACTAAAAAATGAATTGTTGCACAAACATATTGTAAAAACACATTAAGAGTATCTAAAATGCACTTGCAATCAAATTTTATGCAGATCTAAATGATTCAATCATAAACTCCAAATGGCAGTATTCATATGTGATCGCCAAATCTATTATAAACTCCAAATGGCAGCATTTAGTACATTTTCCCAGAAAAGGCAACACATGTAGCAGTTTGAATCATATGTATACTGTTACAAATGGCAGAGCGTATTCTATGAGAATCTGTGGGGTTAATACACAGATTAAAGCAGTATATCAATACAGAGACGTAAAATATCAGCAGATGAATATCACATAAAAGAGGACTGCCTGTTTATACATAGGCAATGGTATTTACTGGTTGTATCAAAAAGTAGCAATAGATACTTTTATAGTATGTTAGTGTTCCCAGTGAAAGCCTCTGATGGGTTGTGTATACACGTTGGTCGTCTAGTGACGATTCAGTTAGTGAGATTTAAAATATGAGTTGTGGCCACAACTATTTGTATTATATCCAAGGGTGATTTGTCGCTGTTAAAAGTGCTTAATTCAGCTGAGCAATTTAAAATTATGTGAAGTAGCCGTTAGAAAGGGCTCAATAACTGAGCAGTAGATCAAACGGAGTAAAGCTGTGCTCCCCCTTGCCGTACTACTGATATCCCTTACCTCCTCTTCAATTACACGTGTTTTCGGAAGGTTACCTCAAAGGTTCCTGCAACGGGTTACAAATCATTTATCTCTTCGGCGTCTCGCCGTCAAGGCTTCCCGGCAATCTCTTCTTTCCCTGGCGTGTATGAGATTCACGTATGGTCCTCGGAGGTCCAATCAGATAGTCGGGTCGTGGGGGGAGTGGTTCCTGGACGGATCTTTCGTTCTCTTCGCTAGAGCCTGGTCACACTGGATAATCAAATCTACGCGTTTCAGCGCTATAGATGCGCCTTTATCAGTCTTAGATACTCTTAATGTGTTTTTACAATATGTTTGTGCAACAATTCATTTTTTAGTAAAATTATTTTATAAGCAACATTATAGTACTTTGCATTTTGTTTCTTCGTTTTGTTATTTAGTCCAAACAATAATATTTGACACTACGCTTTCTAAGATTCTCATATATATTTTTGTATACTAAAATATTTAAAAATCACAATTTGCTTACACACATATAAGGAAACCACTAGATAACTATTACTAGATTTAGCCACAGGAGTGACTAATAATTGCACTCACACAATTGAGAGAACAAACTTACCAATCAGAGATTGGTTTCATATTTAATTTATAATTATTCACCACAGATAGTCCTATTTTCAACTCATACCAATCAAAGATTGGCTCACACCATCACCTTTTTAATAAGTCCTACTCACAGCTCATTTCTGAGCGCTCCCCTCCCCCCACTTGGTTTATTTCTTCACACATCTGATTTTGGGAGAGATCAGATTCAGGGGTAGCATTGCTGAGTCTGACAGTATCACCACACACTTTTTGCAGTAAGCCCTTGAAGGCCGCCTCTTCTCTCAGGGCATTTTGACAGTTTTTCGCCACTAGAGGGTTTTAGTTCACGTGTGTCATATAGATAACACTGTGCTCAAGCACATGGAGTTCAGGTGAGCCACCTCCGATTGGCTAAAATGAATGTCTGTCAAAAGAACTGAAATAAGGGGGCAGTTTGCAGAGGCTTAGACACAAGGTAATCAAAGAGGTAAAAAGTGTATTTATATAACTTGTTTATGCAAAACTAGGGAATGGGTAATAAAAAGGGATTATCTATCTTTTAAAACAATACAAATTTTGGTGTAGATTGTCCCTTTAAGTGAGTATATTGACAACCCAATAGGAGGTGGCTAGGGACCTGTCCCTGTGACAAGCTTGTGACTAACTCCTTCAAAGAGTAATTGTGTCCCATATTCCAATCTTCCCCCTCTCTCTATAGCAGTTCTCTGAGAGGGAAACTGGCTTCAAATCAGTAAGAGGACCTCTCTCAACAAATAAACATGAGTAGCTTAATTCTTTACCCACCTCCTGGAAAGCAAAGCTTAGACTGGTACAACAGTGATGTGGGAAGGATGAAGTATTCTTGAAAGTTTTAGGTGACGTTTCCACCTCTTAGCCAATAGCTATGCGGGCTATCGGACTTGGTGCCGGCTGGCCCGCACAGATATTAGCTAAGGAGGTGGAAACGTCACCTCTCAGCAAAATAGCATTCTGCCGTGGACTGCCTGAGCAGCTCAGTGCGGTGAACGCTTCACACAAAGTAACTTTCAGTATGAAGTATTTTATATTTCATGATTGAAAGTCCCCTTTATATGTTCCAATCGTAAATCCTAGCGTTTTACAAATGCAAGGATTTACCATCACTTTAGGTTACATATATATTGGCATTAGAGAGGGGAGGATTAGAGAGCTGTTTGGGAGGGACCAGGGAGGTTGAAGGGTAAGGGGGATTCTACACTGCAGAAAATATATATATATATTTTTTTTTTTAAATTGCCTTCAATTTTCATATTGGCAGACTGTCTGCCAGTACTTATGATGGAGGTGACCAGTGGGGGTGAGGGAGGAAAGAGCTGTTTGGGAGAGATCAGGGGGCAGGAAGTGTCAGGTGGGAGGGTAATCTCTACACTAAAGCTAAAAATACCCTTACAAGCTACTTGATAAACCACTTTATTGCTGGGAATAGTAGAAGGTGTGGTGCACAGCTGCAGTTAGCAACCTTCTAATTACCAAAAACCAATGGTAAAGCCATGTAGGTCTGCTATTTCTGAACAAAGGGGATCTCAGAAAAGCTTTTACAACCATTTGTGTCATGATTTCACAAGCGGTATGTTAATGATTTCAGTGAGAAACCCAAAGTTTGTGAAGAAGTTAATTTTCTTTTTATGAAGTGAAATGGTGGCATTAAATATACCAAAATTAGCCTAGTATACCTTGGGTTGTCTACTTAAGAAAAAAAAAAAAATATATATATATATATATATCTCTCTTTCGGAGTTCCAGTGGGGGGGATGACGTCGTCAACTCTCCTGGATATGCTTGCTGAGTAGGTACTGCTCGTCTCGCAATACAGGTATGCAAAAAGTACAAAGGGTAACTCAGGCACTTCCCAGAGAATGTAAAAATGTGGCTTTATTAATTGATATAGTAAAAACAGACTAAAGCTTAGTCCAAACTGACACAGCTTTCAACAATTAATATACAGTGAATAAGGACTGCTGGGTTCCTGCTGCAGACATGTTTCGTGCTAAGGTAGCACTTGTTCACTGCTTACAGGATACCCAGACTCCTCTCTGTTTAAATAGAGGATTTCTTAAAGATACATACATATGCTCTAATTTAAACATCCTTATTGTTATGAACAATTCTATATGAACTTGTTTACCTAATTTTATTTACCCTAGTATTAACTAGGCATATTTTTCATGATACATAGTTTTGTATTTAGCAGTCTTGCATAATATATTATATTACTACATTAGATTAAATGCTCAAAAATGAACTGCTATTTCTCTCAATACTGTTATCATGTATCATAGTTTGCCTAATATATACAATTAAACACCTCTAGTAATATACATCTATCCATAAATAGGACATATCTAAATTATTAAAAGTATATGTAAATCCAAATTTAATAATTTTAATTTCATAACTTTAAGGACATTTAGAGGAAATTTAAAGGGATATGTCTTTAGTTAAACACACAGATCAATATCCCTTCTAAAATTCAATCCATAGGGGATGGAGGTACTGGCTGTAAAAATCCAGAAAACCTCTCTTAGATCTAATTTCTCCTCTCTGTTTCCCCCTCTCCTCCACTGTGGAACATGGTCTATTGCTTGAACAGATAGCAACCTTGTATCAGAATTGTGATTGTCTCTGAAGTGCCGTGCAATTGGAGTATCAGATTCAGGATCTTCAATAGATCTCACATGTGCTAAAAATCTATCCTTTAGAGATCTTTTAGTTTTTCCAATATACTGCTTTTGGCACCCCCTACAGGTTAACATGTAAACTACATGAGTTGTAGTACAATTAATATAAAAATTTATTTTATGTGTTTTGTTTGTGGTAGTTGAGATAAATGTGTCACCCTCTATTACATAGTCACAGGTTTTGCATATTTTCTTTCTACATTTGTAGAAACCTTTTCGCTGTTTTAACCAACATGTATTGCCTGACCTTTCTGTGCAATCAGATGGTGACACATAATTTCCAATTGTCTTTCCCTTTCTCGAGACACAATCACAACCCTCTCTTACAATATCTTTTAGTCCTGGATCAGTTTGTAGTATTGGAATATTGCGTTTTATGATTTTACATATTTCTGAATATGCCATGCTATATGTAGTAATAAATTTTGGCTTACATTTATTATTACTGATGTTATTTTGTTTGTTTTTATACATTAGTAAGGTATCTCGTGGTATTATATCAACCTCACTGCGTGCTTTTTTAAGTATGTTACCATCATAGCCTCTGCTCAGTAATCTTTCTGTTATAATGTCTGCCTGTTTATTATAGTCTTCAGGACTCAAGCAGTTATGCTTAGCTCGAATATATTGTCCTTTTGGTATGCCATGTATTGTATGACGTGGATGACTAGAATTGAATTCAAGGATAGTATTGCCTGACGTTTGTTTTCTGAATAATTTAGTTTCTATTGAACCCAATTTTACAAAAACATTTATGTCTAGAAAGCAAACTTGGGTTGCATTTTGTTCTCCTACAAATTTTATGCCACACTGATTCATATTTAAGTAATCACAAAAATTCTCAACCCCATTTTCATTGCTGTCAATGATGAAAATCAGGTCATCTATAAACCTAGCGTATAGTATGATGTTTTGTTTGAGGGGGTTACCATCTCCAAAGACGTGGAACCGCTTCCCACCATCCCATAAAGAGATTGGCGTAACAGGGGGCAAACTTTGCCCCCATGGCGGTTCCACGCCTCTGGAGATAGAAGCCCCCCTCAAACATGAAAAAGTTGTGCGTCAACAGGTATTCAATTGAATACATAATAAATTGTTGTTATCATCATAGTTGCTTTGACTTTCCAACATATAATCTATCGCTTTAAGGCCTTGTTCATGAGTTATAGAGGTATATAGGGAAGTCACATCTGCCACCAAAAATCTATAACTTGCCTTCCATTCTATATTATTTAGTTTTAACAATAGATCTGTAGTGTCCCTAATATAGCTGGGCAATTTATTGACTAGGGGTTGTAAATAGGTATCCAAGATCTGATAGAGGTTCATTCAGTGAGTTAATGCCCGCTATGATGGGGCGTCCAGGGGGATTTTTCATACTTTTATGGATTTTAGGGAAGTAATGAAATAACAGCAACCATGGAGGAAGCACTATTACCTGAGAATACCACTATACCAATATTTCATTACTTCCCTAAAATCCATAAAAGTATGAAAAATCCCCCTGGACGCCCCATCATAGCGGGCATTAACTCACTGAATGAACCTCTATCAGATCTTATGGATACCTATTTACAACCCCTAGTCAATAAATTGCCCAGCTATATTAGGGACACTACAGATCTATTGTTAAAACTAAATATAGAATGGAAGGCAAGTTATAGATTTTTGGTGGCAGATGTGACTTCCCTATATACCTCTATAACTCATGAACAAGGCCTTAAAGCGATAGATTATATGTTGGAAAGTCAAAGCAACTATGATGATAATACCAAACAATTTATTATGTATTCAATTGAATACCTGTTGACACACAACTTTTTCATGTTTGAGGGGGGCTTCTATCTCCAGAGGCGTGGAACCGCCATGGGGGCAAAGTTTGCCCCCTGTTACGCCAATCTCTTTATGGGATGGTGGGAGCGGTTCCACGTCTTTGGAGATGGTAACCCCCTCAAACAAAACATACTATACGCTAGGTTTATAGATGACCTGATTTTCATCATTGACAGCAATGAAAATGGGGTTGAGAATTTTTGTGATTACTTAACTATGAATCAGTGTGGCATAAAATTTGTAGGAGAACAAAATGCAACCCAAGTTTGCTTTCTAGACATAAATGTTTTTGTAAAATTGGGTTCAATAGAAACTAAATTATTCAGAAAACAAACGTCAGGCAATACTATCCTTGAATTCAATTCTAGTCATCCACGTCATACAATACATGGCATACCAAAAGGACAATATATTCCAGCTAAGTGTAACTGCTCGAGTCCTGAAGACTATAATAAACAGGCAGACATTATAACAGAAAGATTACTGAGCATAGGCTATGATGGTAACATACTTAAAAAAGCATGCAGTGAGGTTGATATAATACCACGAGATACCTTACTAATGTATAAAAACAAACAAAATAACATCAGTAATAATAAATGTAAGCCAAAATTTATTACTACATATAGCATGGAATATTCAGAAATATGTAAAATCATAAAACGCAATATTCCAATACTACAAACTGATCCAGGACTAAAAGATATTGTAAGAGAGGGTTGTGATTGTGTCTCGAGAAAGGGAAAGACAATTGGAAATTATGTGTCACCATCTGATTGCACAAAAAGGTCAGGCAATACATGTTGGTTAAAACAGCGAAAAGGTTTCTACAAATGTAGAAAGAAAATATGCAAAACCTGTGACTATGTAATAGAGGGTGACACATTTATCTCAACTACCACAAACAAAACACATAAAATAAATTTTTATATTAATTGTACTACAACTCATGTAGTTTACATGTTAACCTGTAGGGGGTGCCAAAAGCAGTATATTGGAAAAACTAAAAGATCTCTAAAGGATAGATTTTTAGCACATGTGAGATCTATTGAAGATCCTGAATCTGATACTCCAATTGCACGGCACTTCAGAGACAATCACAATTCTGATACAAGGTTGCTATCTGTTCAAGCAATAGACCATGTTCCACAGTGGAGGAGAGGGGGAAACAGAGAGGAGAAATTAGATCTAAGAGAGGTTTTCTGGATTTTTACAGCCAGTACCTCCATCCCCTATGGATTGAATTTTAGAAGGGATATTGATCTGTGTGTTTAACTAAAGACATATCCCTTTAAATTTCCTCTAAATTTCCTTAAAGTTATGAAATTAAATTAAAATTATTAAATTTGGATTTACATACACTTTTAATAATTTAGATATGTCCTATTTATGGATAGATGTATATTACTAGAGGTGTTTAATTGTATATATTAGGCAAACTATGATACATGATAACAGTATTGAGAGAAATAGCAGTTCATTTTTGAGCATTTAATCTAATGTAGTAATATAATATATTATGCAAGACTGCTAAATACAAAACTATGTATCATGACAAATATGCCTAGTTAATACTAGGGTAAATAAAATTAGGTAAACAAGTTCATATAGAATTGTTCATAACAATAAGGATGTTTAAATTAGAGCATATGTATGTATCTTTAAGAAATCCTCTATTTAAACAGAGAGGAGTCTGGGTATCCTGTAAGCAGTGAACAAGTGCTACCTTAGCACGAAACATGTCTGCAGCAGGAACCCAGCAGTCCTTATTCACTGTATATTAATTGTTGAAAGCTGTGTCAGTTTGGACTAAGCTTTAGTCTGTTTTTACTATATCAATTAATAAAGCCACATTTTTACATTATTCTCTGGGAAGTGCCCGAGTTACCCTTTGTACTTTTTGCATACCTGTATTGCGAGACGAAGCAGTACCTACTCAGCAAGCATATCCAGGAGAGTTGACGACGTCATTTATATATATATATATATATATATATATATATATATATATATATATATATATATATATATATATATATATATATATATATATATATATATATATATATATAGTTAGTTTTGGCAAGTAAATAAAAAAAGGCTCTATTTCTGTTTAAATGGAGTGATAGAAAAATGCTAAAAGTTCTCCTGTATTTTAAGCAAGTTCTTCTCTGAAAGTCCCGGTAGTGAAGGGGGTTAAAAGGGATATAAAACCTGACAATGTACTTGTGTGATTTAAAAAGTTTCCAATTGACTTCTATTATAAAAATGTGCTTCATTCCGATAGTATTCTTTGTTGAAGAGATACCTATGTAGGTGTCAGGAGCACTAAATGACAGCACTAAGTCTTGTAAAACTGCTGCTTTCTAATGCTCCAGACATGCACGCTCCTGAGCTTATGCCCTTGCTTTTTAACAAAAGATAACGAGAATGAACAACAAAAAAATAGAAGTAAATTAGAAAGTTGTTTAAATACTCCCCATGCAAGGTGCAAACTGTATGTTTATTATACACTGCTGGTTCTTTAGTAAAGAAAAAAAATGATAAAATGTCATAATCTCAATGATGAAAGACAAATGTTGGTTTGTGTCCATTGAAATCAATCTGCCAGCTTCAGCCTTTAGATGCTGTAACGGGTTTACTGTGATAATACTGGAGCATTGGATTTACTGGGAGATGCATCTAGTCTGGAGCTGTCGGACACACATCTTAAAGTGAATGTAAATTTTGATGACCCAGTGCCCGGTTTTTAATAATCCTATTAAACAGGGGCGCTTTCATTCATCAAACTTTACATCGGTTTTGTTAAATTACTTACCTTTTCTTCGTGAAAGCCGCTCCAGCAATTCCCCAGCCTGTCACAAGCCTCTTCCTACGTCCCGGCCTTCCTCCAATCACGGCGTTGCTTTAGGTGGAGGATGCCGGAATCATCATTACAGGAACTGGATGCCGGGTAGCGATGGGCCGCCCACCCGCCTCCCTGCTAATGCTCCCACCCACCAACGATTGGCACCATCGCTACCAGTGCAGAGAGGGCCACAGAGTGGCTCTCTCTGCATAGGTGTGTAAAAAAATGGTATTGCAGCCGAATGCCTCAAAATACCATAAAAGCAGCTGGAAGCGATCGGGATCGCTTCCACCGCTTAAAACCCCCAGAGGACGTGCCAGGAAAGTCCTTGGTCACGAAAGGTATTTTTTGTAGGACGCTCCTGGCACGTCCTCTGTCGAAGGGGTTAAATAAACTGCAGGCAGGAAAATGTAGTTTCTTAAAGGGAAAGTGAAGTCAAAAAACATTTGATTCAGATAAAAGCATGCAGTTTTAAATAATTTCTCAATGTACTTCGATTATTAACCCCTTAATAACCACCGTCGTACCCTGTATGACGCTTGTAGTTATGCCCTGGGCTTCTCTCTGCCACGGATCTTGCCCAAAATTCTGAGATTGCGTTATCTGTGCATGCCCCACGAATGGGGCACTGCAGAAATAGATTTGCAGAGTGAGCCACTCTGTAGCCCTCAGCACCGGACAGAGGTGGTGCCTATCGGTGGGAGCAATAGCAGGGAGGTGGGTAGGCGGCCCATCACCGGTGCAACATCCAGTTCCTGTCCGTGCACGGAGGCGGGGCTCCCACAGTGATCAAGCTCTTAAAAGTTTCATTGGCTGAAGGAGGGAGAGGGCAGAAGGAGGGGGAAAAATGTTTTGGAAAGGGACCAGGGAAAGCTTTTTATATTTTTTTTTAATTATATTTTTAACTAAAAAAAGTGCAAATTTGCTAGTAAACTGGGTACTGACAGACAGCTGCCAGAACCCAAGATGGCAAACAAAGTAGAGGGGGAGTGTAAGAGCTGTTTGGGGGGAAGTCAGGGAAGTTAGGGGCTAAGGGGGGGATCCTACACTGCAGTATATTTTTTTTTTTTTTTTTTTTTTTAAATAAAGGCTTTTTTAGTTCTTGCATACTCTCTGCCAGAACTTAAGATGGCGGGGACAATTGTGGAGTGTTCATTTCTCAATACTTAGAAAATAGAAGACTATCATACAGATCAAGGGTCGGACACACTAAGCCAATGCTACTCATGGAAGCAAATGTTAGTTAAAAAAAAAACTCAAACATATGCCAGGCAATCTTTAAACACCACTCAACCCTAAAAGATGTTAAAAACTGGTTATTTCCCTCTAGTTCCTCTGAGTCCCTCCTTTCTCTGCTGGCCCCCTAGAGCAGCGGTCGCCAACGAGTGGTCCATGGACCACGAGAAGATGTTGGTGATCCTTGACACCATCAAGCAGGAATAAATCTCCTCTGATGGTGTCCCCCCGTCACGCTGCAACTCCCTACAGTACCTGGCTAGATATCAGTAAAACCGACGGAGGAGTTAAATTACAATCTCCCTAAGCATGTTGCGTAGTATTGTGCAATTTGCGTAGCGAGATTGTATTTTTAACTATTCCCGTCCAGCGCGCTGTTCAGAGGAAGATGCTTTAATTCTAAAGCAAGCAGAGGTTGGTGTAGTCTTGGCTTTAAATAGTGGAATTAAAGTTTATAAAAAAAGAAAATCTTAAAAAAAAAAAACTTATATTCCATTTATTTTCTTCCCTTTACCTGTCTTTGTAGTAGTTTTCTTAGTTCCCTCAGATGGACTTAAATCACTGTTTGTCCTCCCCTCCATCTTTTTTTTTTTTAATTAAATATTAATTATTTTTCATTCTAATAATTTTATTCCACCTGAATTACACTATTTGCCATCCAGCAGATCAGCCATATCCCACCAGTATTATAGTAATTGCCAGTAACATCAGTTGTAGTTAGCTCACATCCATATGAGCTTTCTGATATAAAACTAAATTTATGACTCCAATGTCTGTCCATGATCGTACGTAGTTTTGAATAATCCCTAGCTGGGGAGGTAACTTAGAAATTTTTCTTATTTAAAAAAAGATAGATAATCCCTTTATTACCCATTCCCCGTTTTTGCATAACCAACACAGTTATATTAATATGCTTTTTACCTCTGTGATTACCTTGTATCTAAGCCTTTGCAGACAGCCTCCTTATCTAAGTGCCTTTGACAGTCATGCAGTGTAGTCAATCAGTGAAGACTCCTAAATGACTTCACGGGAGTGAGCACAATGTTATCTATATGACATGTGAACTAGCACAGTCTAACTGTGAAAAACTTTCAAAATGCTCTGAGCTAGGAGGCGGTTTTCAACTGTTTAGAAATCAGTTTGAGCCTAGCTAGGTTTATAGCTTTTCAAAAATACCACCAAAGGAACAAAGCAAATTTGATAAAAGTAAATTGAAAAGTTGTTTAAAATTGCATGCACTATCTGAATCATGAAAGTTTAGTTTTGACTTTACTGTCCCTTTAAACATAATTCTTTTTTCCCCCACTTTCTGCCTCTGTTTCCAGATATAGATATATAGATATATAGATATACATACACATACACACACACACACAGGTGGCCCTTGGTTTTGCACCGTTTCAGAACAACAACTTTTTCCAGTCATGTGACTGCTATTGAAAAGCATTGAGCAGTGCATTGATTAAAATAGCCAGTAGGTGGAGCTGTCCGCTTGCGTTGCAGCAAAGATATGCAAGCCAAGCAAGCTGAAATTAATCAGTTTAACCAGACCTGAGCTATTGAGCAGCTTTCATAGGAACAAGATCTTCCCGTCTATAAATCAGTCCAGATTGGAATGCATAGAAAGAACGGTTTGCAGAAAAATGAAAGTAAAGTCTGTGTTGTGTGATTATTTTATTAGGTTTATAATGCTGTTTAGCATTTAAAATCTTTATTTCAAAGCTTTAAAAATAATGTATTAGGTGTTACTTATGCCAATTTTGAGAGGGGCCTGTAACCCAACTCCCTCACTTCCCATTGACTGATTATAAACTGGGTTTCAATTTACAACAGTTTCGATTGACAACCATTCCTTATGAAACCTAACCCCGGCGTAAACTGAGGGATACATACATACATACATACATACATACATACATACATACACACACAATAGAGGTTTGTACCTTTATTAAAAAAAAAAAATCATGTTAGTGGTCCACGGGATTCAAAATTGTGAATTTAGTTGTCCCTGAGGTCCAAAAGGTTGGCGACCCCTGCCCTAGAGCCTTTACTAAATCAGAATTAAGTCCCTTCAATTTCTCCATTTACTGTGGCCCTTATTGCCAGATACTGACACTACCTTCCCTCCTACCTTGCATATGAAAAGACAGATAAGCAGGAATCTGTATAAATCAGTATACATCTGATAACATGGGGCTTGTTTAGGAGTCTGAAAATCAGCACAATGTTATTAAAAAAACAAGCAAAACTATAAATTGTTACAAAAACACTCCCAGGTGGGCTATAGAAATGCATCATCTATAAAACATTTATGCAAAGAAAAATCTAGTGTACAATGTCCCTTTAGTTACCCATTGTCACCAGCCCCTCACTACAGACCTCAGGTCAATGTCCCCCGTGTATTTCATCTGTGACCCTACATTTCAAGGCATCCATCCACCCCTCCAATAAAGATCTAATGTAAAGTATTGAAGTGATACGACAAGGAAGTTGGTTTCTTATTCAAGCTGTTTCTTATTCGTGAAATTCTGTTTCTTATTCATGGAAGTTGGTTTCTTATTCTTTTTTTTGTCAGACTGCTTTAAATTGACTTTAAAATAAAAATATAGGTTTTATTTATATAATAATATGATTCATATAATGTAGTTACACAGAGGTGGAATCCCTTTATACAACAATTGAATATACAAACTTGAAAAAAGGGCATACGTTGGCACCAATACAAATATTACTATTTTGAATACGTAACAGATATTTTCAAAGGGTTAATAACCATTGGGCCACTGATTTCACTATGAATATATACAGGGTAGAGATCCCCCTCCATGCCATGCAATTGCTTTTAGCCTGGCCCAATACTGTTTTTGGCACATAAATTGATGCCAACCCTGGCATAAGTGCTCTAATTCTCATTTTTGAATAAGTAACAGATATTTTCAAAGGGTTAATAACCATTGGGCCACTGATTTCCCTATGAATATATACAGGGTAGATTCACCTCCATGCCATGCAATTGTTTTTAGCCTGGCCCAATGGTGTTTTGGGCACAGAAATTGTTGCCAACCCTGGCATAGGTGCTCTAATTCTCATTTTTGAATAAGTAACAGATATTTTCAAAGGGTTAATAACCATTGGGCCACTGATTTCACTATGAATATATACAGGGTAGATCCACCTCCATGCCATGCAATTTTTTTTAGCCTGGCCCAATGATGTTTTGGGCACAGAAATTGATGCCAACCCTGGCATAGGTGACATAATTATCATTTTTGAATAAGTAACAGATATTTTCAAAGGGTTAATAACCATTGGGCCACTGATTTCACTATAAATATATACAGGGTATTTATTCATAGTGAAATCAGTGGCCCAATGGTTACTAACCCTTTGAAAATATATGTTACTTATTAAAAAATTAGAATTAAAGCACCTATGTCAGTGTTGGCATCAATTTCTTTGCCCAAAACACCATTGGGAAAGGCGAAAAACAATTGCATGTAATGGAGGGAGATCTACCCTGTATATATTCATAGTAAAATCAGTGGCCCAATGGTTATTAACCCTTTGAAAATATCTGTTACTTATTCAAAATGGTAATTACAGCACAAATGCCAGTGTTGCCATCAATTTGTGCCCAAAACACCATTATGCCAGGTTCAAACAATTGAATGTCATGGAGGGGGATCTACCCTGTATATATTCATAGTAAAATAGGTGGCCCAATGGTCATTAACCCTTTGAAAATATGATTTACTTATTCAAAAATGAAAATTAGAGCACCTATGCCAGTGTTGGCATCAATTGTGCCCAAAACACAATTGGGCCAGGCTAAAAACAATTGCATGTCATGAAGGGGGGTCTACCCTGTATATATTCAAAGTGACATCAGTAGCCCAATTGTTATTAACCCTTTGAAAAAATCTGTTACTTATTTAAAAATGGTAATTAAAGCACCAATGCCAGTGTTGACATCAATTTCTGTGCCCAACACACCATTGGGCTAGGCTAAAAATAATTGCATGTCATGGAGGGAGTTCTAACCTGTATATATTTATAGTGAAATCAGTGGCCCAATGGTTATTAACCCTTTGAGAATATATGTTACTTATTAAAAAATGAGAATTAGAGCACCTACGCCAGCGTTCGCATCAATTTCTGTGCCCAAAACACCATAGGGCCAGGCTAAAAACAATTGCATGTCATGGAGGGGGATCTACCCTGTATATATTCATAGTGAAAACAGTGGCCCAATGGTTATTAACCCTTTGAAAATATCTGTTACTTATTCAAAAATGAGAATTATGTCACCTATGCCAGGGTTGGCATCAATTTCTGTGCCCAAAACACAATTGGGCCAGGCTAAAAACAACTGCATGGCATGGAGGGGGATCTACCCTGTAGATATTCATAGTGAAAACAGTGGCCCAATTGTTATTAACCCTTTGAAAATATATGTTACTTATTCAAAAATGAGAATTATGTCACCTATGCCAGTGTTGGCATCAATTTCTGTGCCCAAAACACCATTGGGCCAGGCTAAAAGCAATTGCAGGTCATGGAGGGAGATCTAACCTGTATATATTTATAGTGAAATTAGTGGCCCAATGGTTATTAACCCTTTGAAAATATCTGTCACTTATTCAAAAATGAGAATTATGTCACCTATGCCAGGGTTGGCATCAATTTCTGTGCCCAAAACACAATTGGGCCAGGCTAAAAACAACTGCATGGCATGGAGGGGGATCTACCCTGTAGATATTCATAGTGAAAACAGTGGCCCAATTGTTATTAACCCTTTGAAAATATATGTTACTTATTCAAAAATGAGAATTATGTCACCTATGCCAGTGTTGGCATCAATTTCTGTGCCCAAAACACCATTGGGCCAGGCTAAAAACAACTGCATGTCATGGAGGGGGATCTACCCTGTATATATTCATAGTGAAATCAGTTGCCCAATGGTTATTAACCCTTTGAAAATATCTGTTACTTATTCAAAATAATAATATTTGTATTGGTGCCAACGTATGCCCTTTTTCAGTTTGTATATATAATTATTGTATAAAGGGATTCCACCTCTGTGTGACTACATTATATGAATCATATTATATTAATAAAACCTATATTATTATTTTAAAGTTAATTTAAACCAGTCTGACAAAAAAATGAATAAGAAACCAACTTCCATGAATAAGAAACAGAATTTCACGAATAAGAAACAGCTTGAATAAGAAACCAACTTCCTTGTCGTTGAAGTGATTAGTATACAAAAACCTTGTCACCATAATCCCTGCCAATAAAGGTTAGTAGGCTGCCCAATAAACAGACATACGCATGTATGCTCCAATCACCAACTGCCTCCTTATCTGAGGCGACGCGGGGGCGTTTTTATACATGGGGGAAATAAAACTAAACGAAATCTACGTTTTTTTATGTTTACTTCATCAGTACACTGTGTCCCCAACAGTGTCCGTTCCTCCCCAGCTGACAAGTCGCCTACAGTGCCAATACGTACCCGTCCCCTGCAGCTTCTCGGTACACTACTGGCCGGGCCGCCCCTGCAGTCTGCCTCTCCTTGACCGAGTCACCACGCCTCAGCAGGGACAATATACTATGCCGCGCGTCTGCTTCTGGCGTACTATTTACCTGGCCGCCTCCGCGGCGCAGCGCACACGCTCACCTACGGGACCTAATCACTCTACAAGACGTCACGCGCCTGAATTAAATCCCGCGTCTCAGAAAAAGTTCCAGACGAATTGATTGACAGGACAGCACGCCTAGTATATTGCCTCACGTGACAACGTCCACGGGTGTCTGTGACAGTATATAAGGAAATCACAGCCCCAAGGAAAAGTCACTAAAATGAGTGTTCAGCCTTATCCCTAAAGTCAACATTAGTTTACTAACTGCGTGGTCTGATGAATACAAATCTAATTGTCCCCGGTGTATGGCTTTGTATATTTAGGACAAATACAAGTCTAATGGGATAACATAAAAGTGACTGATTTCACCTGGTTAGTGTTTGCTGACCAAGCTCTCCTGAGTTTTATTAAATAGACATTTTTATTACATATTCCTTTTTTATCTTGCCCCTACTTTATACACTACTATTCTATATTTTTTTTTATTTTTTTAACTTTTGATACATTTTTAAAGAAATAATATCCATTAATTTAATTAATTAAATCTTTTATTAAACACAAATGTTTACTAATACAAAATAAAGGAATAAAAACACACAAATATAAACACTGGGGTTGGTATATTTTTCACATTATTGAAGGAGGGCACCATATTGTTTCAATTCTAAATTCTACTTTTTTTCCACATTATGTTCCATAAAACTTTGCAAGTCTTCAAACGGTTTCTATATAGTTCCAAAAAGCGTATTACAGCGTATCTTCACGAGTTTAATACATTTATTTGTAACAAAAAAAGCAATAGGTATTTCAGCTGCAGCAGACACAACCTATAGTATATTCCAAAAAAAATCATATTGCAATCTAAGACTTCTCAAGTCAATCTGAGACAGTGTGACACACCATTTGTGGTCTGGGCTCCTTGTCACACCATTTAGCAGTAAAACCACACTATGAAATAAACATTAAAAAAAATAAATTTTCTTCCTGTGTGATCACTCGTACTATGAAATCTGTTACAAGTGTACATTTATCGTATCTAACACCGAACGTGGTTCCGAAACAATAAAATCACTAAAATGTAATACCATTAAGTACTGTCATATTAATATTGGTAAAGCCCAATGGCAAGTATGAAAACATAGGCAGAACTACTTGTCCCCAACATAGAAATCCTAAGAATTAATGGTCTAAATAGGCAATATTTCTGATTTTCTGAGACCAAAATCTTGTGGCTGGGTTGTCTCAAACAGAAATGTTGTGTACGTCAACAACCTACTTACAGCAAAATCAAAAGGCTACTTCACTCTGTTAATCCTCTTTGATCTGTCTGCAGCCTATGCTATTGTTGACCACACTCTTTTGCACCAAACCCTCCAATCCTACAGCATTTCCTACAGCCCTCTTGTGGTCCTCTTCCTACCTGTCTAACCGTACCTTTAGTGTAGCCTTCTCTGGTGCATCCTCTGCCCCTTTTACTTCCTTCTGTTGGGGTACCACAAGGCTCTGTCTTAGGTCCCCTTCTCTTCTCAATCTATATGTCATTATTAGGTTCCTTAATAACGTCCCACAGGTTTCAATATAATTTGTATGCTGATGACACCCATATCTATGACCCTGTACCAGATCTATCCCCTTCCTTGCTAACTTGTGTCACTAACTGTCTCTTATATATTTCATCTTGGATGTCCTCTCACTACCTTAAACTAAATCTCTCCAAAACTGAGCTCCTTATTTTCCCCCATCTTCCAAAATCTTCACCCCACATGTTTCTATAACTGTTGATAATTCCTTCATTACCCCAACCCTGCATGCCCAATGTCTTAGGGCACACTTGACTCAAATCCTACTTCACTCCTCACATTCAGTCTTTGGCCAATTCCTGCCGCTTTCACCTTAAAAACATATTAAAAATGTGAAATTTCCTCAATCAAGACTTATTTAAGATTTGAATCCACGCTCCCATCCATTCCCGCCTTAACTACTGCATTTACATCCTCTCTGGTCTCCCTAGCTTCCATCTAGCTTCTTGACAATCCATAATGAATGCCTCTGCCAGGCTCATCTTCCTTTCATGTTTCTCTTCATTTGCTGCACCTCTCTGCCAATCCCTTCACTGGCTTCCTTTAGCCTCCAGAATTAAATGCAAAATTCTGACTCTGACATACAAGGCCCTTAATAGCACGCCCCCCCCCCCCATATCTTAGACCTTGTCTCCAGATACTCTCCCTCTCATCCCCTTTGCTCTGCTCACAACCTCCTCCTCTCTTGTTACCTCTTCACATTCCCGTCTACAGGACTTTTCCATACTGGCCCCTATTTTGTGGAACTCTGCCTCGCTCCACAAGACTCTCCCCTAGTTTTGAAAGTTTCAAGGGCTCCTTAAAGAGTCTACTGCTCAGGGGTGCATTCAACATATGCTATCCTTTTTCTAACCTCAGTTCTTCTCCTGTTATAACCTTGAACCCCCTTAGCATATAAGCCAATGCATCCAGTTGTTTGTAAATCACCTTCACGACAGATGACTACAACAGTGCAACTCTTGGCAGGGCCCTAGACCTATTTGTTCCATATAAATGTTACCTTGCATATCATGCCTATGTTTATAGCGCTACAGAATATGTTGGCGCTCTACAAATAACTGATAAAGAGAGAGTATTCTAAGGGGGAGCATTTTTGCTAACAGCAAACTTAAATAATGAATGTTTCAGACAGAGATTACATATGGAACCACAGAGCTTTTCTATGGCATCCTGGCTCTCAGATTGGCAATTACAATATTTTGGCTAAGATATCTCAGATGGATATGTCAAGGTATCGATTCTCATGGCATACCAGCTCCAACATTGAAACATTGATCTCAATCTACTGTATGTTAGGCTTGGTGTAAGGTTTAAAACTCTTGAATAACATATAAGCACACAACTTGGAGCACAGAATGCACATCTGAGTAAGGATGAAATGGATCATTGTGACCAAGCTGACAAAGCTCACTCATTATCAAGCGTTATGTCTCTATCACCCCTCCCAACTACTATCCTAAGATTGATGCCCCACTTAGACCCTCATTAGATGGGGTAAGTATCCTAGAAGAGTAGTCCTAGTTCAAAAATAAGTGGAAGGAGATTAAAAATATATCAAATGCTGTATTTTGTTCACTTGATGAGTGTGGGATATTTGTCCCATCCCTTAACTAACCCACCAGTGTAGCTAATCACCTCTCCCAAGTTTCAGGAAGAATGAATAAACATAAAAGTGATGCACAATAATTTAACATGCTTAAAGGGACACTGAAGCCAAATGTTTTCTTTTGTGATTCAGATAGAGCATGCAATTTTAATCAACTTTCTAATTTACTCCTATTATCAAATTTTCTTTATTTTCTTGGTATCTTTATTTGAAAAGCAAGAATGTAAGGTTAGATGCCAGCCCATTTTGGTGAACAACCTGGGTTGTTCTTGCTGATTGCTGGATAAATTCATTAACCAATAAACAAGTGCTGTCCAATCCTGAACCAAAAATTGTCTGGCTCTTTAGCTTAGATGCTTTTCTTTTCAAATAAATATAGCAAGAGAACGAAGAAAAAATGATAATAGGAGTAAATTAGAAAGTTGCTTAATATTGCATGCTCTATCCGAATCACAAAAGAAAAAAAATTGGGCTCAGTGTCCCTTTAAGGATTAACATGACTGGCACTAGGTGTGTAACATTCTGACCTTTTCCACAGCAATTTTCAGGACACTGTGGAATGGTTATGCATGTGGCTAGTCATGTGACTCATGTGCATAATAGAGCAATCCATACTATGCCCTTTGTATTCATAACTAACAGTGCACTTTGCAACCAGTGCAATCTCATTCCCCAAAAGCAGGGCTCATTGATGACTGTGTTTGCAGCTATTTCTGCATCACCTAAACTCTCTATGCACTCTCTTTAGCTGCCCCTAATGGTCTCTCACCAGCACTCAGGGCCATCATCAGGGGGCATGCTAGTCAGGGGCTCAGTGGGCCATGGGGACCCTAATAAGGTGCTGACATCCTGGCCTTGGGTCTCCATGGGGCCCCCCTTTGACCGGTGCTTTTAGCCACACCAGAAATGTAGTTTGGTGTGGCTGGGCCCTTTCTAGGCTGCACGGCTGGGAACTATATGTCCAAGAATCCCATGAAGAAAGTAAATAGGTGCAGGATTGGCTCCTGAAGCTGTGCAAGAAGACTTGGCAGGAAGTGGCTCCCTCAGGCATGCAGAGGAGGCATGAGGCATCCTGAGCTGCAGACCGCGGCTGACTGACTCTTGCCAAAATCTGATCTAGGTAGGCATTTAAAACAAACAAAAAGAAACCCATATTACTCTGTAAAGTAAAATATGTTTGTTATATTTGCCCTTCTGTTATGCCAGAAGCATTCTGGGTTTCTAGACTCAGTGCTTCCTTTTGTAAGTTTTAGTACACATATTACAATGAGCAATTTCACTTTTTGTTAAAATTCACCTCCAATTGCTTCTGTTACAATAGCTCTGATACATTAGGCTCACAGTTTTCTCTATGTTTGCTTTTTTCATATAGTGTAACATAAGTAGAATTACTCAATGTGAGGCTTGACCTATTTATGAAGACCTGCTTTAATCTGGTATTTATCATGAGTTAGTATGCCATATAACTCCACTATTTTATCGATGGCTGGCTCATCTTATATAGAAATTATGCTGCTATTTCCATACTAGTTGGTGACTGGTACTGGCTTTTAACTTATGCCATAACCATATACCAGGCATGTGAAGCTCCCTGAGGTTTCATTCCCCCTTCTCACCACTACTGGGACAAGCATTATCATATAAGTAGAGGATACAAATATTTATACAAGTAATGGCTCTATATCATATACAGTTCTAAATATCTAATAGTTTGTCTATAATAGGTGATATGCTCTGTTATATGAGTCATTCTCTCATTCCTCAATATTGCAACTAATATTGTGTCCTGAATAGCTTTGAATATTATGTAATACTATCATTGTTGCTTTCCCTAACATACAGGGAGTGCAGAATTATTAGGCAAGTTGTATTTTTGAGGATTAATTTTATTATTGAACAACAACCATGTTCTCAATGAACCCAAAAAACTCATTAATATCAAAGCTGAATAGTTTTGGAAGTAGTTTTTAGTTTGTTTTTAGTTATAGCTATTTTAGGGGGATATCTGTGTGTGCAGGTGACTATTACTGTGCATAATTATTAGGTAACTTAACAAAAAACAAATATATACCCATTTCAATTATTTATTTTTACCAGTGAAACCAATATAACATCTCAACATTCACAAATATACATTTCTGACATTCAAAAACAAAACAAAAACAAATCAGTGACCAATATAGCCACCTTTCTTTGCAAGGACACTCAAAAGCCTGCCATCCATGGATTCTGTCAGTGTTTTGATCTGTTCACCATCAACATTGCGTGCAGCAGCAACCACAGCCCCCCAGACACTGTTCAGAGAGGTGTACTGTTTTCCCTCCTTGTAAATCTCACATTTGATGATGGACCACAGGTTCTCAATGGGGTTCAGATCAGGTGAACAAGGAGGCCATGTCATTAGATTTTCTTCTTTTATACCCTTTCTTGCCAGCCATGCTGTGGAGTAGTTGGACGCGTGTGATGGAGCATTGTCCTGCATGAAAATCATGTTTTTCTTGAAGGATGCAGACTTCTTCCTGTACCACTGCTTGAAGAAGGTGTCTTCCAGAAACTGGCAGTAGGACTGGGAGTTGAGCTTGACTCCATCCTCAACCCGAAAAGGCCCCACAAGCTCATCTTTGATGATACCAGCCCAAACCAGTACTCCACCTCCACCTTGCTGGCGTCTGAGTCGGACTGGAGCTCTCTGCCCTTTACCAATCCAGCCACGGGCCCATCTATCTGGCCCATCAAGACTCACTCTCATGGGGGGGCGTGTCCAGGCAGTGCCGGGAGAGGACGCAAAAACAGAGCTCTCTAGCCTTGGATTCTCTAAACATTAAATCTCATCGAAATTAAGCAGTACTTGTTGCAAAATATCGATTAGCCACCTAGATGAATACTGACTGTTCACAAAAATACCAAGCTCTGAGACATTTTTTGAGTTAATACCCGGATCCAGGCTACTGAGGCCCCGAGGCCTAGGACCATCTCCACCCTCTCCCGGTGCGCCAAATATAGCACTTAACCTCGGACAATCTTATAATTAAAGCATAATTACGTGCTTGGCAGCACACCAACTACTCCAATACTGGATGCCTAGAAGATAAAGTCAAAGAAGAGTGGCGATTTCAACTGCACCCGTTATTCTGGTCTAAAATGGAGGCGGAACTTTTAGCTGTGTTTGCCATGCTGGAGCGCACCATGGACCTGCATTTTGCTGACCTACGGCACCACATTATCCTTTTGCGAAGCGGAGAGCCTGCATTGCCTAGTCTTGGGGTCTCTCAGTCTATTCCTTACCCTATATTGGCAGAGGTCAGCGGCGACATCCCACTCTTGAGCCCGACGGAAACGCCTGACATCCGATCTCTTGCTACGTCTGACGAACATCAGGAACAGGCTATAGTGCTCCATCCTCGACGGACTCCCTGTGCTCCTTCAGATAGACAACTGGACAAGTGCTACGTGACCATCACAGCTCCACTGGGCTCTGCGGCGAGGCGGCCGATCATTGCAGGCCCAGAGATCAGATTTTACAAAGGTAAACGTCCAACACAGCACCTTTTATGCGCTCTACTTTATGCACAAGGGGAAAGAGCCCACCCGACCCTAATCTTAAGCAACGAGTACTCTTTAAAGGTCATATATCGGGGCAACTCATTACCTGTCCGGTGCCAGGAGACCTGGAGGGAAAGAGAAGCGGGAAACCCTATGAACTTTAACTATCAGGCACCAATGGAGGGCATAGGCTGACTTCTATAACGGTCCTACTAGCTGACACAGTGGGATATGATTTTGCTGATTTATATCGTACTCCCCACTATGTAATTATATGTTTCTTAGTATGTAAAGCTGCACTAACCCACAGGATAACATGTTTATGGCATTTGAGACATGGATGTCTTATCTCGCTTCACAGTTTTGCATTCTCCTAACTATGTTTTGGTGACAGAGTTGTTAATGTTTTATGATTGTCCCTCAGTTTATATTTGAGAATGTTGATCCTACTCCTCCTAGTAACCCCCCCTGAAGCAAGCTAGTTAGGACTTTATCTACCATGTTCATGTATATGTATAAACCTTTTTATAGTCCTCATATCACATATTCCTAAATATTTCAGCTAGATCTACTAGGCGGATGCAATAAGGTTACCTATTACTTCTCTCATAACAGGGTTCTAGGGGGTACTCCTGAGTATATAATTCTAGTATTAGCTTTGCTCCCCATTTTATAAATACTGAGCTATCTAGAGAGTAAACCCTAAGCTGGACTTATTTAACTTACTCTTCTCATTATTCATTTTCTGTGTTAGGAGCATTGCTAACAGGGCGGGCTGAACAGAACTCTACTCTATTCCCGCTTGATTATAGCCTTTGTTAACCTTATTTTACATGCCTTTTCATAAGCAACTATAAGATCTATGGACTGAAAGTGTTATCTTCTCAGCTCATTCTCCCTCCTTGACACATATCTAGTTACTCTCCTATACCGTAGTTAGCTTAATACCACCTTCATATCAAAAAGCTTTGCTATTCTATCAGCTTATGCCGAAGAGAACATTTATTAATGACGCAGATGGACACGCCCCCCCCCCCCACTCCCACTCCCATATTAAGCGGCTCTTGACCGCTGGACTCCCCTCCCCCCATATACTTTGGCCCACGAGTGGCCAGACTAAAGCTAACTCCCTACTTATCACCATCATTAGATTCTCATTCATTTAGGGACCAAATGACTCCTGGTATAAAAAAAAAAAAAAATGAGGTCTCATTGTAATATGCCCCAGTTACTCATATCTACCATTAACTATTTGATATTTTCCAATTGCACTCACATACATCATACTATCCCCCTCCCATATTAGTAGCTGTCTTCTTATTATAGAGCCTTCTTAGTTTTATGATACTGATCTCCATTTACATATATATGGCACTACTCCTAGTCAGACAGTGAGTGTAAATGCCATATTGGCACCTTTGTGTTTTATTTCAAATCTAATTGCTATATGTGAGTTGTATAATAATTACTCTTTGTACTTTGGTCCCGTTTTTGGGCATATCTCATGTTGTATTACTGTTGTTCATTACCTCAATAAAAATATATTTAAAAAAAAAAAAAAAAAAAAAAAAAAAAGACTCACTCTCATTTCATCAGTCCATAAAACCTTAGAAAAATCAGTCTTGAGATATTTCTTGGCCCAGTCTTGACGTTTCAGCTTGTGTGTCTTGTTCAGTGGTGGTCGTCTTTCAGCCTTTCTTACCTTGGCCATGTCTCTGAGTATTGCACACCTTGTGCTTTTGGGCACTCCAGTGATGTTGCAGCTCTGAAATATGGCCAAACTGGTGGCAAGTGGCATCTTGGCAGCTGCACGCTTGACTTTTCTCAGTTCATGGGAAGTTACTTTGCGCCTTGGTTTTTCCACACGCTTCTTGCGACCCTGTTGACTATTTTGAATGAAACGCTTGATTGTTCGATGATCACGCTTCAGAAGCTTTGCAATTTTAAGAGTGCTGCATCCCTCTGCAAGATATCTCACTATTTTTTACTTTTCTGAGCCTGTCAAGTCCTTCTTTTGACCCATTTTGCCAAAGGAAAGGAAGTTGCCTAATAATTATGCACACCTGATATAGGGTGTTGATGTCATTAGACCACACCCCTTCTCATTACAGAGATGCACATCACCTAATATGCTTAATTGGTAGTAGGCTTTCGAGCCTATACAGCTTGGAGTAAGACAACATGCATAAAGAGGATGATGTGGTCAAAATCCTCATTTGCCTAATAATTCTGCACTCGCTGTATGCTTGGAATCACCTATATCCAAACTTTCTAAGTTTGATGTTTTATTCTTGTATGTTCTATTTAGTTATTTGCTCCTTTAGATATTACCATATAAATTTCGCTTCATTATATGGACCCAAAAGTGGTTCTTCTTATTCTGTTATGTTCCCTTAGTATTTCCCTATGTGTTACATCTAGGTGTAGTTGGTCCAAAAGTGACCGATCTCTTATTCAGAAAGGATAATTTTTGCCCATTGTGTATTGGGGAGAAAAAAACTAGGCTTATATTTAATTGAATAACATGTACAATATTTAATATTTTTTATATGTTTAAGGTCTTATAAATGTCTCTCATGACGTGTAACCATACCCCCAACTGTCCCGATTTTGCGGGACAGTCCCATGCATTAAAAAAATAATAATAATTAAATTCTATTAGGCCCATACTCAGAAACAGCAGTTTTTTTTCTCTCCCAGGGTTAGATACCTGTTAGATTCCCTGTGGAAAAGGAATGGTGTGTGGGTTAAGCATGAAAGCATGAGTAAGAAGGCTGTATACCCTCTGACCTCATATAATGGTGATCTCTAACCTCTGGTAGTGATGACGTCTAATCCCTGGTGATAATACTAGCATGCCTTCAGTTTTATACAATGAGCAATGCTAACACCAGGGTAACGGACAGTGGCAGCCTCAGACTGTCAGCTAATGTGCTTGCCAACCCCAGGACCCCATATTACAGATACCCATATATGATGTAGTGAATGTGTGTGTGTGTGTGTGTGTCTATCTATATCTATAAGTGTGTGTATGTATCTGCATGTATAAGTGTATGCTATGTAGTGTGTGTGTATCTGTATGTATAAGTGTGTGTGTGTATCTGCATGTATAAGTGTATGCTATGTAGTGTGTGTGTGTCTGCATGTATAAATGTAAGCTATGTAGTGTGTGTGTGTGTGTGTATCTGAATGTATAAGTGTGTGTCTGCATGATAAGTGTATGCTATGTAGTGTGTGTGTATCTGCCTGTATAAGTGTATGCTATGTAGTGTGTGTGTGTATCTGCATGTATAAGTGTATGCTATGTAGTGTGTGTGTGTATCTGCATGTATAAGTGTATGCTATGTAGTGTGTGTGTGTGTATCTGCATGTGTAAGTGTATGCTATAAACTCAAAAATAGTATATGGACCCTAAAAGTTATAGCCTAAGCTACCTCAATTAAAGTGCTAGCCCAAACACTTCCCTTAATGAAATATAAAAAACAACAAATATGAGGAGCGCTAGATAAAAGCAGCTATAGAGATCAGAAAATAAAAATGAGTTGGACTATGTCTGTGAATGGTTTAAAAGTGATAATAATATTTAATATGATACAATACAAATGCCTAATACCACCGGTGGTTGAAAATATAAACATATAGGCCTCTAGTTATCAACGTGTCTACCTCAAATACGTTGGAATTCCGCAGCGTATTTGAGGCAAGGCTGATTCGCCTTAGTTATCAAGCCCTAGACACCGGCAAAAGTAGAATTTAGTGACGTAAGCTTCGATCCGCCGGACTCAGTCCGACACAGATCGATTCTTACGTCATTACAGATGTTCCGCACACAAGTGCGGCACAATCTGACTACTTTTGCAAGTTATCAAAAAACTAGCAGGTACGCTCTGCACTTTTACGGCCCAGCATACCTGGTTTTCAAACCGCCGCCTCCCATAGAAATCAATGGGAGTCTGACCATAGCGAAAGTTCATGTTCGCTGCTGCCAGACATCCCATTGATTCCTATGGTAGTTTCTACACCTAACACCCTAACATGTACCCCGAGTCTAAACACCCCTAATCTGTCCCCCCTACACCGCCGCAACTAAATAAAGTTATTACCCCCTAAAGCGCCACTACCGGAGCCCACCGCCACTATAATAAATATGTTAACCCCTAAACCGCCGCTCCCGGACCCCGCCGCAACTCTAAGAAATCTGTTAACCCCTAAACCGCCGCTCCCGGCCCCCGCCGCCACCTACATAATACCTATTAACCCCTATCCTGCCCCCCTATACCGCCGCCACCCCTAATAAATGTATTAACCCCTATCCTGCCGCTCCCGGACCCTGCCGCAACAAAATAAATAGTTTAACCCCTAAACCGCCGCTCCCGGACCCCGCCGCCACCTATATTAAACTTATTAACCCCTAATCTGCCCCCCCTACACCATCGCCACCTATAATATTTTTATTAACCCCTATCCTGCCCCCCCTATACCGCCGCAACCTATAATAAAATTATTAACCCCCAAAGCTAAGTCTAACCCTAACACCCCCCTAAATTAAATCTAATTTAAATCTAACGAAATAAATTAACTCTTATTAACTAAATTATTCCTATTTAAAGCTAAATACTTACCTGTAAAATAAACCCTAAAGAAGCTACAATATAACTAATAGTTACATTGTAGCTATTTTAGGATTTATTTTTATTTTACAGGCAAGTTTGTATTTATTTTAACTAGGTACAATAGTTATTAAATAGTTATTAACTATTTAATAGCTATCTAGTTAAAATAAAGAGAAATTTACCTGTAAAATAAAAACTAACCTAAGTTACAATTACACCTAACACTACACTATCATTAAATAAATGAATCATATTTAAAACTAAATACTTACCTGTAAAATAAACCCTAAGATAGCTACACTATCATTAAATAAATTAAATACAAATACCTACAAATAAATACAAATAAATACACTAACTAAAGTACACAAAATAAAAAAGAACTAAGTTACAAAAAATAAAAAAATAATTTACAAACATTATAAAAATATTACAACAATTTCAAGCTAATTACATCTACTCTAAGCCCCCTAATAAAATAACAAAGCCCCCCAAAATAAAAAAATTGCCTAACCTATTCTACATTAAAAAGTTACCAGCTCTTTTACCTTACCAGCCCTTAAAAGGGCCTTTTGCGGGGCATGCCCCAAAGAATTCTGCTCTTTTGCCTGTAAAATAAAAATACAACCCCCCCAACATTAAAACCCAGCACCCACATACCCCTAATCTAACCCAAACCCCCCTTAAAAAAACCTAACACTACCCCCCTGAAGATCTTCCTACCTTGAGTCGTCTTCACTCAGCCGAGCCGAATTCTTCATTCAATGCGGGCGATGTCTTCATCCAAGCGTGGCGCTGAAGAGGTCCATCATCCGGCTGAAGTCTTCATCCAAGCGGGGGCTGAAGAGGTCCATCATCCGGCTGAAGTCTTCATCCAAGCGGGGGCTGAAGAGGTCTTCCATCCGGCTGAAGTCTTCTATCAAGCGGCATCTTCAATCTTCTTTCTTCCGGCTCCATCTTCATCCCGCCGACGTGGAACATCCTTCCTCCACAATGAACTCCCGACGAATGAAAGTTCCTTTAAGGGACGTCATCCAAGATGGCGTCCCTTCAATTCCGATTGGCTCATAGGATTCTATCAGCCAATCGGAATTAAGGTAGAAAAATCTGATTGGCTGATTGAATCAGCCAATCAGATTCAAGTTCAATCCGATTGGCTGAACCGTTCAGGCAATCGGATTGAACTTGAATCTGATTGGCTGATTCAATCAGCCAATCAGATTTTTCTACCTTAATTCCGATTGGCTGATAGAATCCAGTCAGCCAATCGGAATTGAAGGGACGCCATCTTGGATGACGTCCCTTAAAGGAACCTTCATTCGTCGGGAGTTCGTCGTGGAGGAAGGATGTTCCGCGTTGGCGGGATGAAGATGGAACCGGAAGAAAGAAGAGTGAAGATGCCGCTTGATAGAAGACTTCAGCCGGATGGAAGACCTCTTCAGCCCCCGCTTGGATGAAGACTTCAGCCGGATGATGGACCTCTTCAGCCCCCGCTTGGATGAAGACTTCAGCCGGATGATGGACCTCTTCAGCGCCACGCTTGGATGAAGACATCGCCCGGATTGGATGAAGAATTCGGCTCGGCTGAGTGAAGACGACTCAAGGTAGGAAGATCTTCAGGGGGGTAGTGTTAGGTTTTTTTAAGGGGGGTTTGGGTTAGATTAGGGGTATGTGGGTGGTGGGTTTTAATGTTGGGGGGGTTGTATTTTTATTTTACAGGCAAAAGAGCAAAATTCTTTGGGGCATGCCCCGCAAAAGGCCCTTTTAAGGGCTGGTAAGGTAAAAGAGCTGGTAACTTTTTAATGTAGAATAGGGTAGGCAATTTTTTTATTTTGGGGGGCTTTGTTATTTTATTAGGGGGCTTAGAATAGGTGTAATTAGCTTAAACTTGTTGTAATATTTTTATAATGTTTGTAAATAATTTTTTTATTTTTTGTAACTTAGTTCTTTTTTTATTTTTTGTACTTTAGTTAGTGTATTTATTTGTAGGTATTTGTATTTAATTTATTTAATGATAGTGTAGTGTTAGGTTTAATTGTAACTTAGGTTAGGATTTATTTTACTGGTAATTTTGTATTTCTTTTAGCTAGGTAGTTATTAAATAGTTAATAACTATTTAATAACTATTCTAACTAGCTAAAATAAATACAAAGTTGCCTGTAAAATAAATATAAATCCTAAAATAGCTACAATGTAATTATTAATTATATTGTAGCTATCTTAGGGTTTATTTTACAGGTAAGTATTTAGTTTTAAATAGGAATAATTTATTAAAGTATAGTGTAGTGTTAGGTGTAATTGTAATTTTTTATTTTACAGGTTAATTTATCTTTATTTTAAATAGGTAGCTATTAAATAGTTAATAACTAATTAATAGCTATTGTACCTAGTTAAAATAAATTGAAAGTTGCCTGTAAAATAAAAATAAATCCTAAGATAGCTACAATATAATTATTATTTATATTGTAGCTATATTAGGGTTTATTTTAAAGGTAAGTATTTAGTTTTAAATAGGAATAATTTAGTTAATAAGAGAAATATTATTTAGATGTATTTAATTAATATTTAAGTTAGGGGGGTGTTAGGGTTAGTGTTAGACTTAGGTTTAGGGGTTAATAATTTTATTATAGTTGCGGCTGTTTAGGGGGGCAGGATAGGGGTTAATAAATTTATTACAGTGGCGGTGGTGTAGGGGGGGGCAGGAAAGGGGTTAATAAATTTATTATAGGTGGCGACGGTGTAGGGGGGGCAGATTAGGGGTTAATAAATTTAATATAGGTGGCGGCGGGGTCCGGGAGCGGCGGTTTAGGGATTAAACAATTTATTTAGTTGTGGAGGGGTCCGGGATCGGTAGGATAGGGGGTAATAACTTTATTATAGGTGGCGGCGGTATAGGGGGGGCAGGATAGGGGTTACAAGGTATAATGTAGGTGGCGGTGGTGTCCGGGAGCGGCGGTTTAGGGGTTAATACATTTATAAGAGTTGCGGCGGGGTCTAGGAGCGGCGATTTAGGGGTTACTAACTTTATTTAGTTGCGGGGGGCTCTGGGGGCGCCGGTATAGGGGGTAGAACATTGTAGTTAGTGTGGGTGCTTAGTGACAGCTTGTCAATAAAGCTGTAAAAAAGCCAAAGAGCAGCGAGATCGGATGAGTGATAACTATCATAGTCCGCTGCTCATCGCCCCGTACTTGGTGCACGGCTTTTTGACAGCTTTTTTGATAACTTAGGCGAACGTATTCAGGTCCGCGGCGGCGATGGTAGGCGAGCTTAGGCGGGCGTATTGGGCCGGCGAAGGCAGGTAAAGTAGACACATTGATAAGTAGAGGCCATAATACGCTAAAAATTTCTGTGTATGCTAAGATAAAACTTATAACATGATAAAAACAAAAATAAGCCCTCTTTAAATACTGTTTTCAATGCAAAGTGGCTGGTAATTTTATAGCCGTTAATGTTGTATTCAATACAAAGTGCTATTGCTTTTTGTCAATGCAAAGTGGCTGTTACTTTTGTAGCCGTTAATGTTGTATTCAATACAAAGTGCTATTGTTTTTGTAGCGGTTAGTGTTTGCTGAAAAATACGGCTGATACTTTTGTAGCCTTAAAAAATGTATTAAATTGTCCAGCAACAGAAGGTTTTTAAAAACAATTGTCCCATATGTAACAATCCTTTGCGTGTAGAGAATAAGGAGATATGGAAAAGAGGAACACAGTCAGCTGTTATAAAAAAGGTTACTCTGAAAACGATGTTAATTCTTAAGATCCGTAATTATTCCCAGAATCCGAAACCTGCAGGGTTTCTCCGCTAAAATAGAAAATTGTAGCTTACCAGGGGTCTCTGGCTCTCAGACTCTTTACCTTATGCTGGTTTTTGTCCGTAGTCTGGCTTGGCGTTTTAGATACGATATCCTCCAAGTTTCAGCCTCTCTCCCCTCAAGGTAGCTTGTTCCGGTTCAGATAGTGAGATCAAAAGACCTGATTAAGCCAATAGATTTAGCGGATTACCTGGAAAGGTGATTCAATTCAGTTGAAAGTACAAAGTCTTTTATAACAAGATTTTAGAACTTAGATACTTGTAACTTGACTTTACCAGAGATAAGAGTAATCCTTTGTTGAAAAATTTTTATCAGAGCGCTCTGAATTTCTAATTTTAAACACAGCTTTTCATCTTTACAACATCTACGCGTTTCAGCTTTAAACAGCCTTTTTCAAGATGGTTATTCCTTTCCCATACTCCTCTATTTATTCAGGATTGTCAGTTAATTTATTAACCTCCTTTCTTTTGCTTAAAGGTATAGTCCGTTAGTTCTGAATACAAGTATATGAATTCAAATTTATAAATATTCCTTATTGACTATAAAATTCATAAAAGTGATTATGAAAAGTGAATGTGACACATAAATATAAAAAAAAAATAAAAAAAAAATATATATATATATATATATATATATATACAAAAACTTGTCTAAGTGAACTAAATAAAAAGTAAAAAGATATACAGAGGGCGACTCCTAGTGTGGAATTAGTAAGCAGAGTGTGAACCCACCAGCTTTACCCTTCAGAGATATACTCACAAAGTATAGAGCACACTGTAGTGCTAATGAAGCAAGCTGGGTATATTAAAAGTGGCCCAGCGCACATGCCACTCCGGTGAAAGATGGTCCAATGTATTCAGAAGGTTCAGATAAAAAAATCAGGAGACTCCAGATATATATAAAAAACACTTTATATAAAAATATAACAGTGTACAATAAAAATCAGTAGAATTCGCTACGCGTTTCTCAGAGCTACCACTCTGTTTCCTCAGGCAAGTTATACTGATCTAAAACTGAAGTCTCCTATTTATACATCCTCAAATAAATTAAAACATTGGTCACACCCAATCTACCAATTACTTATGCAAATGTTGCTATGGTGACCTTCACAATACAAACTGACTTTTCTTGATACCAGTATGTGTATATATAACCCATTGTATGCATGTACTTTAACATATACAGCTAGTATCAAAACAAGTATGTGGCAGATATTACAATATATCTCATAAACATTTCGGAAGAAAACATATATAGTATGCACAATAGTGTTTCAGCAAAAAAACAAATCCAGCACTCATATAGTTGGTTCATTAAATTTTCAGCAATCTCTCTTTATGAAAGTGAATGCACTATTTATTTCTATTTTATATGGTTAATAACTTCTTTATTTCCTGAGGATTTCTTTCCTCCCCTTTGTTCATAATAGAAAGTCTAATTTATTTATTAATTAAAAGCATTAGCTAGTTTGTTTATATCATATATAAAGCTGTCAGCTTGTGGGTGTGTGTCATTAGCCTATCTCACACTTCCATATGTGTGGGTAATGGCTAGTGGGCGTGTATCATTTATCGCCGGTCTTTAAATACAATTCCTCAACTTTCTTCCTAATATATTCTTACCCCTTTTGACATGATCTCCTACAATAAACTGTTTAAATGTTATCTGAATTGTTGTATTGTGCATATCGTAAGCTGATTTTATGAAGGGCTATGTCTATTTGTTTAAAGCTCCCTCTCTGATTTCACAATGTCCAATGTGTAGGTGATAATCCGTGGGCGTGTAGCATAAACCAATCGCGCGTCACTATGTGTGTGAATCCCAGCTTATAGGCGTGTGTTTTCTATCGTTAAAAAAAATAAATAAATCAACTATTGTCTATTTGTTTAGGCTCCCTCTCTGATTTTACAATGTCAAATGTGTGGGGGGTGGGTTCGTGGGCGTGTAGCGTGAACCAATCACGCATCACTATGTGTGTGAGTCACAGCTTGTAGGCGTGTGTTTTCTATCGCCAAAATGTAAAAAATAAATAATGCATATTTATGCATCTACCATTCCCGATTCTTCACTACAACTCCTCAAACTAACATAAGCTGCCTACCATAATCAGTTGTGGTATTTGGTGGTTGCACGTCTAAGATTTCACATGTCCGCAACTAATAAATGAAATGTATTATTATTTTTTTGGGATATGAACTGCTTTGCTATTATGATGTATTTATATATAACCCTATGGCTATGTTCGAGATAGCATCAGCCAATTTGTGTAGCCCTATGGTATTACTGCTCTGTGAAAGCATATCCTATCCTCACAGTATTCGTCAATTTTTACTGAATCATTTATGCATCTACCATTCCCGATTCTTCACTACAACTCCTCAAACTAACATAAGCTGCCTACCATAATCAGTTGTGGTATTTGGTGGTTGCACGTCTAAGATTTCACATGTCCGCAACTCATAAATGAAATGTATTATTATTTTTTTGGGATATGAACTGCTTTGCTATTATGATGTATTTATATATAACCCTATGGCTATGTTTGAGATAGCATCAGCCAATTTGTGTAGCCCTATGGTATTACTGCTCTGTGAAAGCATATCCTATCCTCACAGTATTCGTCAATTTTTACTGAATCATAACATTCAAAATAATGCCAGTCTCGTAATCATTGCGCTTCAATCGAATAGATGCATATACTCATATATTTTTATATATTGGTAACCTGTATAATGTATATAAATAAAACTATATATATATAAAAAAATATGAATTATAGTCTTCCATTTTTTGTGTGTGCTTTCTGTGCCCTAGTGAATAAATTAATAAATTGTTCTATATGAAAAGACATGTGAAAAAACATATAGAGGAAAATTATGGTTACTATATGCTATAAATAGTGATAATTAGTGAATTCTATGTGTGACTAGTGTTAAGTACTCTAACTATATCTTATTTTATGTAAATAAATATATATAAATAGATGTGCTATTATAAAAACCTATGTGACTAGAGTAATAATATATAAATAATATAACTATAATAATATTATGTGTATGACCATGAATATATCAATTCCTATGTGACTCATATGATTAAATGTGTATAGTGTGACAATGTTAAGTGTTTATAATTAATATAATAAATACTCTATGTGTATGAATATAGACAAAGTGTATGTTAATAGTATTCTAAATATGCATATCTCCATTAATGTGATTAAATGTGTTTTATAGTGATATGATGCTTGAATGATTGTAAGATGGATAGTAAATACTGAATATATTTTCAAGATGAAACATTACTGGTATATTAAGATATTTACTGGGTGGTGACCTCAGGTGATCTATACTAACATTCCTTCTAAATAATATATATCAATATCAATGAGGATATGATCCATTATATACACATTAATATTAAGTACACTACTAATGTGAGAGAACAGATATGAAGCTTGTATAACAGAACCCTTAAATTAAAAGATAGAATGAATTGAATGTTTGTACTGGATTGATCTAAAAGGCTGCTGTATCAATTACTTCATTGAGGCCTTCTGGATGTAAAGATGAAAATCTATAGATCCAGAAGGTCTCCCTTTGACGAAGTTTAATCATTCTATTTTGGGAATTACTAGCAGTCACTACCTCGAGTGGGGTTATCTTCATAAGGCATTTGTTAGTGCCATGTGATGCTGTATGATGTCTAGAAGTACTGTATTTATCTAATCCTTTCACAATGCATCTGAGATGTTCAGACCATCTCTGTCTTATCATCCTGCAGGTGCGGCCTATATAATGTAGGCCACAGATGCAGGTGATACAATATACCACATAAGTAGAACTGCATGTTATTTTTTGTGTTAATGTAAAAGTTTCCCCTGTGTTATTTACTTTGATACTCTTTTGTCCATTGATGGTATATTTACACATACTGCATCTATTTTTGTGACATCTGAAAAAGCCTATTTTTGCACCTTGAGTGCTATCTTGTATGTTTCCTCTATTGAATGGTGCATTTGTTTCCCTTTTGCACATCACTATCTTACTAGGTGCAAGTTTTTCCTTTATTGTTGGGGCTCTCCTAAAAGTGCATATTGGTTTCTCCCCTAAAATGGATCGCAGAACAGGGTCTTTCTTTAATAATGTCCAATGTTTAGATAAGATCTTTCTAATCTCCCTATGGTTGTCGTTATATCTCGTAATGAATGTTGATTCATATCCTGAATCAAATGTAGATTCTTTCTTCTTTTTACTAGTGAATAATTCATGCCTATTTTGGGCACGTGCCCTATGGTAACTATGTTCAATGAGAGATGCAGGGTAATGTTTTTCTTTAAAACGATCTATGAGGGTCTGGCTTTGGATATCAAATGTATTGATATCTGTACAATTTCTTCGAATTCTTCGAAACTGACTGTATGGTATGTTTATTTTCCAACTGGAGTAATGGTTACTGTGATAGTCTAGTAAATTGTTGCTATCGACTGTTTTGAAAAAAGTGCATGATTCCACCTTATCATCTATGCCCCACATTAGGGAAACATCCAAAAAATCAATTTTATCTATTTGTACGTTCCATGTGAACTTAATCCCCATATTATTCATATTTAATTCATTCTGAAAGGCTGTCAGAGAATCCAATGGACCCTTCCATAAAAAAAGCAGATCATCTATATAACGGCCATAGAAGACCAGACTTTGCTCCCAGTTAGAATCATAGATGTAAATTGATTCAAAATAACCCATGAATAGGTTTGCGAAACTGGGAGCAAATCTGGTCCCCATGGCCGTCCCTTTAATTTGTATATAAAAGTTATCTAAAAACTGAAAATAATTATGGGTCAAAATAAAATTGATGAGTTCTAATATGTAATTTTTTTGAAGGTCCGACATATATATGTCTTCACTTAGAAAATAATCTATTGATTTTAACCCTATGTTATGTGCAATATTTGAATAAAGCGAAGTGACATCACAAGAGACCCAATACAAATTTTCTTCTTTTTTGATGTTAGAAAGTTTGATTAATAGATCAGTAGTGTCTCTAATGTAGGACCTCAGTTGTGATACATATTTTTGAAGATAAAAATCAATATAAGAAGATAGATTGTCAGTGATACTATTCATTCCTGCAATGATAGGCCTACCGGGTGGGTTATTTAGTTGTTTATGTATTTTGGGTAGGTGATAATAATAAGGTATGTTCGGACTTTTGGGAATCAAATATGTTTTTTCTTTTTTATTCAAAATGCCATTTGTATGTCCAAAATTAATCAATGTTATTAACTCTTTTGAAAAGTTGTCTGTGGGATCTTTTTCTAATTTATTATAATATTCTTTGTCAAGAACTATTCTGTATGCTTCATTGATATAATCCAGGTAGTTTTGGATCACTATCCCCCCGCCTTTGTCCGCCTGGCGGATGACTATGTTCTTATCTCTAGTAAGTTCCAAAAGGGCTTTCTTTTCATTGGGCCAAATATTACTATGATTGCTGTTGCGGATGGGAAGTTTTTCCAAATCTTCTAACACTAGACTTTGAAAAATATCAAGATATGCTGTATCCTCTCCTTTTGGATTGAATGAAGATGGTGGTGCAAAATTTGTGTGAATCACTCCCTCAAAAAGTTGTTCTGATAGATCTTCAGGATCAACATATATTACTGTAGTATTCCTACATGTTGGCATGTTATCTGTGAGAATGGGGATACCTATATTTCTATTTGTTTGAAGTGATTTTTTTGCAAAATATCGTTGTAATGATAACTTTCTCGTGAATTTATTTAAATCCACATATATTTCAAACATCCTATGTGGATTTGAGGGGCAAAAACTTAGACCCTTACCCAAAATTCTTATTTGGTCATTAGTGAGAATTTTGTCGGATAGATTGAAAATACCTTTACTTAATTGCTGTAACTTTTCTTCCTGGGAGGCAATTCCCCTTCCCCTCCGTCCCCGTTTGTGTGTGTTCTTTTGGTTTTTCCTGGTTGTTGATAAGGTGTATTTTGCCCTTCCCTTCTCCATAGAGGTGCTAGGGGAATACGCTCCTCTAAAAAAGGAGGGGGATTCTGTGGTAATGGTGAATTGTGTGTCTGTAAATTATCCCTATTGTTAATGTGTTGATCTTCATATGTCCTATTATTGTTATTGGCGTTTACTCCATGGGTCCTTGGTGTTTCTGCTACATAATCCCTAGCTTGGTGTGTTCTATTATGATGTTGATTATCTCTATAATCCGATGAATGATTATCTCTATATTGATTATAAGTGGGTTTATATGTAGAATAGTGATGTGGCTGCTCTCTATAATACAAAAACTTGTCTAAGTGAACTAAATGTATTAAATATAAATAATGAATATAACCTCCGCTATATAGGTGTATAGATTGTGTGTTTTATAAGTGAGTGTGAATTTAATACTCTACTATAAATAGATCATCTCTAAATTATTTTTAAACTTATATATATATATATATATATATATATATATATATATATATATATATATATATATATATATATATATATATATATATATATATATATATATAAGAGGGATATATATGTGTTTATGTTATTAAATATGCTATAAAATAAATATCTAAATTTTATAAGTTGGGGACCTTCATTAATTATATACATTAAATTAATATGGATGTGCAAAATATTCAAAAATATTAAAAAATATTACAAAAGACGGTCATTAAAAACTTTACTCCATAATGGAGTTAAAATCAAATTCAACATTTAGGCCCCTTGGTTCTAAGCTTTTAAATAAAAAGATTAATTCTGCTTCCGCCCTCAATAATTTTTATTTATATCTCCCCCTCTAGGGTCTCTTCTTATCTTCTTAATGCCCCAATATTTAAAGTCTTTAGTGTCCTGATTGTGATGTTCTTTAAAATGTCGGGATAATAAATGGCCCTCAAAACCATGCTCAATGTTTAGGAGCTGCTCCCTTATTCTATCTCTCAGGGGGCGAGAGGTTTCTCCCAAATACTGTTTTTTTACAAGAACATTGCGCTAGATAGATTACATTTCTATCAGTACACATAATGCAGTCTCTAATTTCAAAATCTTTATTTGTCGAACTTGATGTTACGAATTTTACTTTATTGCTGAAACCACAAGCTTTGCATCCTATACATGGATAAAATCCTTTTAGTTTTTCATTATATAAATTAACCTCACTGGTTTTGATTTCTAATTTTCTAGGGATACTGGGTGCTAGGATAGATTTAAGATTTTTATATTTTTTTAAAAAACTATCTCAGGTTTTTCAGAGAGAAGTTCACCCATAATGGGGTCTATTTGCAGAATATACCAATGTTTATTGAAAATGTTTCTTATTTGTTTATGATTGGTATTATAGTTAGTAACAAAGGGTGTCCATAAAGTGTCTCTACTTTTATCTATTTTAGGCTTTCTCTGTAACAGTTCGGACCTCTCTTTTTTTCTTGCTTTATCTCTAGCTTCATTGATTAATTTCTTATCATAGCCCTTTTGTTTGAATTTCATTTCTAATTGATCAGCTTGTGTTTCAAAATCTATTATTCTAGAACAGTTTTTCCTTATTCTAGTGAATTGATTATTAGGTATATTATCTATCCATCGTCTAAGGTGACAACTATTGTTATCAATATAATTATTTGAGTCAACTGTTTTGAAATGGGTAGATCAACAAAATAATAACTCTGATTCCTGGAGAAGACAGGGGAATTTTAATGGATGGGGTAACAACACATCTGATAATCAGAGACAATGGGTCTATACAGATAAAGATTATAATTATCAGGAGAAATATAATAAGGGTAATCAGAATGAAAATTGGAACACCCCAAAAAGAGGATATACAGAAAGACAAAATATAAATAATAATTGGAGAATTCAAACTTCAAATAGATTTGCACCATTGGAAACTGAATATAAACAAAATTGGCAACAGAATAAACATTCTAGGCGGGAAAAAGATGATGTACCAAATAAACAAGGATCATCAGACTATTTGAGATATAGAACATCAAATTCATATAATGAGCAAGGAACATCTAGATCTTTTTTAGAGGAGGATATAAGACCAACAGAAAGAATGAAAAAAAGAACAAGAGAGGAAATAGAGGAAGGGGAACAAAGGAAACCCCAAAAAACGATGAGATAAATACCAAAGGAATCTTTAACCTGAGTGATATACAATTAATACTCTAAACAGGATAAGGGGGAAACTGGACAGAGTATCTATATTAAGGGTTAGCACCAGGGAATATTATATCCCTTTTTCCTGTATTATCACTTTCACTCTTGTCCAGTTTCCCCCTTATCCTGTTCAGAGTATCTATATTAAGGGTTAGCACCAGGGAATATTATATCCCTTTTTCCTGTATTATCACTTTCACACTTGTCCAGTTTCCCCCTTATCCTGTTCAGAGTATCTATATTAAGGGTTAGCACCAGGGAATATTATATCCCTTTTTCCTGTATTATCACTTTCACATATAACCGGCTCATGGAATAATATATTGGATGCACATAGAATCGGATGATCAATAAGTGATCTCAGCTACATCTATCCTAATACCTAGTTCACATAACGACTGTAGCAACATCAGTTAGACACAACCGGTTAACAGTGATTGGATATGCAGTGAGCTACTAGCAACCAATCGGAAACCGAGTCTTATCCCACAGCTTGCTAATACTAAATCGCATGTGATTCGCTGAGAGGTGGGCGTGCATCAAACACACGCTGTGATTGGGCGAATTACATAGGAGATAGGTATATAAGGCACTGTTAGCGAGACACTCGTCTTGTCAATTTCAATCTGCACATTGAGAAAGGCCGCTACTCGGCCGAAACGCGTTTGTGCATAGCACAACAGTATGCTATTTAAAATATAGTTGTTTTTAATCATTTTGAATCTTCGTTACTCACGTAACAGTGAATCCTCTGCAAGGGACGTGTGCACACAGTATAGAAACCATCCCTGTCACCTGAAGCCAGCGTATCCTGTTACTGGACAGGAATACAGGGGGGTGGTTGAATCTGTGTACACTGTCTGGGTATATTGCAGCGGGGTATACACAAGTGTGTGTGTGGAGCACTTTGGTCTTGTTTTAGGGTGTTATCCCTACTAACACCGTTTTTTAATAGTGGTTTAATAAATAATAAGTTTTAACATAATTTTCTCTCTAGTCAATAGTTGAATGTATCAACATATTTACTCTCAATTATAGGAATGAGTGCTAATTAACCCCTTCTTGTCCAGTTTCCCCCTTATCCTGTTCAGAGTATCTATATTAAGGGTTAGCACCAGGGAATATTATATCCCTTTTTCCTGTATTATCACTTTCACAGTGCCAGACTAATCCTTTTCCTTGTATATGATATACAATTAACTCATGAAGAAATAAAATTATTAACAAAAGGTTTATCTTTCGCCCCTTCCACTAAATTAAATAAATTTAATACATTATTAAATGTGAATAAATTCATAAAAAACCTTACTCAAAAAAGATATTTTTAAAAAAATCCTATTACTAGGGATATAAATCCCATTAAACGAGAATTTTTACAGACAGAGTTTAAACCTAAGTCTCATTTTTTTCCCACTCAAGAAAAAGGAAAAAATGTGGAACTTTTTGAAAAATTAGTAAAACAAGATATAGAAAATTTGAAAGTGGATAAACCAACAAAAACGAATTTAACTAAACGAGAACAGATTGTCCTAAATGATCAGCAGATTATTTAAAAGAATCTGAAAGATTACTTAATGATGAAAGTACATATAAAAAAAGATAAAATTAAACCCATTAAATAAACAAAAATCACAATTAGAATCATTACTTAGAGAAGCTTTTAATAAAGGAATAATTAATGGTAAAGAATTTGAGTTTATTAATGAGAAATATCCCAGACACCCTGAATTTTATTATTTACTAAAGATTCACAAGAGTCTAATAAACCCACGAGGGAGACCGATAATTTCGGGCATCCAATCGTTAACTGCCAATTTGTCTCAATACATTGATTATTTTCTTATTATTATGTAGTCAGGCTTGATGCCTATCTTAAAGATTCAACAGACTTGATTAATTGTTTAACCAATATAAAGTGGGAAAAGGAATATTCTCTTATAACATGTGATGTAAATTCTCTTTATACGAGTATTAATCATGAAATTGGAATAGAATCTGTGGATTATTTTCTCCAGAAAGGTGGAATAATGAGACATGAACAAATAGATTTTATTAAACAATGCATTTTATTTATTCTCAAAAATAATTATTTTAATTTTAATGGTCAGTTCTACCTTCAAATACAGGGTACTGTGATGGGCACCAAGTTTGCCCCCAGTTATGCCAACCTCGTGATGGGTTATTTGGAAGATACCATAGTATTTAATGGCAACTGGGTGGCAAACTTGGTGCTCTATCGCAGATTTATTGATGATATTTTCATCATATGGAAGGGAGATTTAAAAATATTTGAATATTTTTTAGAAGATCTTAAAGATGAGAAATTTGGTTTCAACTTTACCCATGAAATCAGTAAAAATCATATCAATTTTCTAGATTTAGATGTTGACGTAAGAAATGGTGAATTGTATACTTCTACCCATTTCAAAACAGTTGACTCAAATAATTATATTGATAACAATAGTTGTCACCTTAGACAATGGATAGATAATATACCTAATAATCAATTCACTAGAATAAGGAAAAACTGTTCTAGAATAATAGATTTTGAAACACAAGCTGATCAATTAGAAATGAAATTCAAACAAAAGGGCTACGATAAGAAATTAATCAATGAAGCTAGAGATAAAGCAAGAAATAAGAGAGGTCCGAACTGTTACAGAGAAAGCCTAAAATAGATAAAAGTAGAGACACTTTATGGACACCCTTTGTTACTAACTATAATACCAATCATAAACAAATAAGAAACATTTTCAATAAACATTGGTATATTCTGCAAAGAGACCCCATTATGGGTGAACTTCTCTCTGAAAAACCTGAGATAGCTTTTAAAAAAGCTAAAAATCTTAAATCTATCCTAGCACCCAGTATCCCTAGAAAATTAGAAATCAAAACCAGTGAGGTTAATTTATATAATGAAAAACTTAAAGGATTTTATCCATGTATAGGATGCAAAGCTTGTAGTTTCAGCAATAAAGTAAAATTCGTAACATCAAGTTCGACAAATAAAGATTTTGAAATTAGAGACTGCATTATGTGTACTGATAGAAATGTAATCTATCTAGCGCAATGTTCTTGTAAAAAAACAAGGGAGCATCTCCTAAACATTGAGCATGGTTTTGAGGGCCATTTATTATCCCGACATTTTAAAGAACATCACAATCAGGACACTAAAGACTTTAAATATTGGGGCATTAAGAAGATAAGAAGAGACCCTAGAGGGGGAGATATAAATAAAAAATTATTGAGGGCGGAAGCAGAATTAATCTTTTTATTTAAAAGCTTAGAACCAAGGGGCCTAAATGTTGAATTAGATGTTAACTCCATTATGGAGTAAAGTTTTTAATGACCGTCTTTTGTAATATTTTCTAATATTTTTGAATATTTTGCACATCCATATTAATTTAATGTATATAATTAATAAAGGTCCCCAACTTATAAAATGTATATATTTATTTTATAGCATATTTAATAACATAAACACATATATATCCCTCTTTTATATATATATAAGTTTAAAAATAATTTAGAGATGATCTATTTATAGTAGAGTATTAAATTCACACTCACTTATAAAACACACAATCTATACACCTATATAGCGTTATTTATATTTAATAAATTTAGTTAACTTAGGCAAGTTTTTGTATATATATATATATATATATATATTTTTTTTTTTATTTATTTATATTTATGTGTCACATTCACTTTTCATAATCACTTTTATGAATTTTATAGTCAAGAAGGAATATTTATAAATTTGAATTCATATACTTGTATTCAGAACTAACGGACTATACCTTTAAGCAAAAGAAAGGAGGTTAATAAATTAACTGACAATCCTGAATAAATAGAGGAGTATGGGAAAGGAATAACCATCTTGAAAAAGGCTGTTTAAAGCTGAAACGCGTAGATGTTGTGAAGATGAAAAGCTGTGTTTAAAATTAGAAATTCAGAGCGCTCTGATAAAAATTTTTCAACAAAGGATTACTCTTATCTCTGGTAAAGTCAAGTTACAAGTATCTAAGTTCTAAAATCTTGTTATAAAAGACTTTGTACTTTCAACTGAATTGAATCACCTTTCCAGGTAATCCGCTAAATCTATTGGCTTAATCAGGTCTTGTGATCTCACTACCTGAACCGGAACAAGCTACCTTGAGGGGAGAGAGGCTGAAACTTGGAGGATATCGTATCTAAAACGCCAAGCCAGACTGCGGACAAAAACCAGCATAAGGTAAAGAGTCTGAGAGCCGGAGACCCCTGGTAAGCTACAATTTTCTATTTTAGCGGAGAAACCCTGCAGGTTTCGGATTCTGGGAATAATTACTGATCTTAAGTATTAACATCGTTTTCAGAGTAACCTTTTTTATAACAGCTGACTGTGTTCCTCTTTTCCATATCTCCTTATTCTCTACACGCAAAGGATTGTTACATATGGGACAATTGTTTTTAAAAACCTTCTGTTGCTGGACAATTTAATACATTTTTTAAGGCTACAAAAGTATCAGCCGTATTTTTCAGCAAACACTAACGGCTACAAAAACAATAGCACTTTGTATTGAATACAACATTAACGGCTACAAAAGTAACAGCCACTTTGCATTGACAAAAAGCAATAGCACTTTGTATTGAATACAACATTAACGGCTATAAAATTACCAGCCACTTTGCATTGAAAACAGTATTTAAAGAGGGCTTATTTTTGTTTTTATCATGTTATAAGTTTTATCTTAGCATACACAGATCTTTTTAGCGTATTATATGTTTATATTTTCAACCACCGGTGGTATTATGCATTTGTATTGTATCATATTAAATATTATTATCAATTTTAAACCATTCACAGACATAGTCAAACTCATTTTTATTTTCTGATCTCTATAGCTGCTTTTATCTAGCACTCCTCATATTTGTTGTTTTTTATAAGTGTATGCTATGTAGTGTATGTGTATCTGAATGTATAAGTGTATGCTATGTAGTGTGAATCTGCATGTATAAGTGTATGCTGTGTAGTGTGTGTGTGTATCTGCCTGTATAAGTGTATGATATGTAGTGTGTGTGTGTGTATCTGTATGTGTAAGTGTATGCTATGTAGTGTGTGTGTATCTGCCTCTATAAGTATATGATATGTAGTGTGTGTGTGTATCTGTATGTGTAAGTGTATGCTATGTAGTGTGAATCTGCATGTATAAATGTATGCTGTGTAGTGTGTGTGTGTATCTGCCTGTATAAGTGTATGATATGTAGTGTGTGTGTGTGTATCTGTATGTGTAAGTGTATGCTATGTAGTGTGAATCTGCATGTATAAATGTATGCTGTGTAGTGTGTGTGTGTATCTGCCTGTATAAGTGTATGATATGTAGTGTGTGTGTGTGTATCTGCATGTATAAGTGTATGCTATGTAGTGTGTGTGTATCTGCATGTGTAAGTGTATGCTATGTAGTGTGTGTGTGTGTGTGTGTGTGTGTGTATCTATATGTATAAGTGTATGCTATGTAGTGTGTGTGTATCTGCCTGTATAAGTGTATGATATGTAGTGTGTGTGTGTGTATCTGTATGTATAAGTGTATGCTATGTAGTGTGTGTGTATCTGCATGTGTAAGTGTATGCTATGTAGTGTGTGTGTGTGTGTGTATCTATATGTATAAGTGTATGCTATGTAGTGTGCTACTGTGCATTTTTGCTGACTTTAAAGGCCAGAATCTAGAATATTAATGGGGAATGGAGAGAGCAGTTTTAAAGAATCTATTAATAAATATCCAATTAAGATGAAAATATTTAGCACTGTCTCTGCAAAGGCTAATTAAATACAGAGCTCACATAGCTATACCAGTGGTTTGAGCTTGTGTTTGATTTGCTGCATAAGGGTATTAAAATATATGACTTTATTTAGAATGTTATTTATATTACTTTGGTCTTATGATTTTTTTAAGCCTGTCTCTCTTTTGAATTTTGAAATGTTGGGAGGTATGAACTATTAATATCTTTTACTGGAAAATATATTTCTAATTGTCTATTTAAGTGTGTCTTTGTGTATGTGTCATTGTGTGTGAGTGTTTATATGATTATGTGTCTGAGTGTGTGTGTTTTCTGTGTCTCTGTGTTTCTTTTGGTGTCTGTTGTGAGTGTGTGTCGAAGTATCTGTGTGTGTATGTCCAGTGTCTGTTCTAAACTTACTGTTTAATAGTCTCACAATTTTTGCAGATTTTGAGACTAATGAGACGTTTCTGGAATTTACCAACCAACCACTCAACCTTTCAATTAATGTTTCGGCAGTTCAGGTGCCTCCCTTTCATCCAATGCATACAGTTGGCTCGTGGCATCATATAGTTTGCCAAAAAGATATTCAGAACTTTATATTTTGTCTTGTAATTCTCTTTCTTTTTTTTTACAAAAATGTAGTCTAACTTATGACTTGTCAGGTCAGTGAAAACAAGAGTTGAGTGTCTGTGAGTGTGTTTCTGTGGTTCTCTGTGTGAGTGGGTGTCTGTGTGTTTCTGTGTGAGGGTGTTTCCTTGTGTGTGAGTATTTCTGTGTATGTCTGTTACTACTTTTACAACATTTTCAAGTTTGACAATACTCAAATAAAGTGTGCACACATTTTATTCACTTGTCCAAAAATTACCCAGGTCAAGATTAGTAAGGGGGTCCAAAATATCTGCCTGCAATCAGGCTTTATTGTCTCTCAAATTCTTCCAGGACATTGTGGGATTGTCCAGGAGATTTGACATAACTCCAGATTCTGTGACTGGACAGGTCAGGGATCATAAGGATTATATTGATGAGCATATTCATGTAAACAAGATTATGAGTTCAAATCAGCATGGTTTTGTGAGAAATAGATTATGTCAAACTAATCTAATTTGATTCTATGAGGAAGTAAAAATATAGATAAAGGGGAATCAGTTGATGTCATATATTTGAATTTTGCAAAGGCGTTTGACACAGTGCCACATGAGAGATTAATGTAAAAAAATAATGTACTGGGAATAGCTGAAAATTTTAGCTCATAGATAAATACCTGGATAAAAGAAAGGGATCAACGAGTAGTGGTAAACAGATCATACACAGATCAGACAAATGGATCAGTACAGGGCCTTTTTTTATATTATTATTAATGACTTGGAGCAAGGAATATATAGAAACATCTGCATATAACAGGCCTGGTACTTGCTAACCTTTACAAACATAAAAAGAGTTAGTCTGCCAGGAACAAACAGCTTAGTGGCTTGTTCTATGGGCCAGTTACACCTGGGATTAGCTTCTTTTTGCCCAAATGTGCTTTTCACAGAGGAAAACTTTCCTAAAGTATATCAGTCTGTTCCCGTCTACCAAGGTCAGTCCAGCCCAAAATACCAGCCAAATGTCATCTGAACAAGGGAAACTGCAGAGGCGTAACTAGAAACCACAGGGCCCATGTGCAAGAATCTAAGAAGGCCCCCCCACCCCCCAAAAAAAAGAAGTGAATTTGATACATATCTTTTTTTTTTACATTTAACACATAAAAAAAAATGTGAATCAGATTATATGTCTGCAAAAGGAGGTACCCTGTGCCCACAGTCCGTGAGATGGTCTGACCCCCTATTACTGTGTATAGTGACACTGTTTAACCCACCAGTACTGTATATAGTGAGTCAGTGACACAGTCTGTAATCTGCCGGTGAGATGGCTGGCCTGACCATACCCGCCCCAGCACTTTATAAAGTGACCACAGTAGACTGTGACATAGTTCAGCCCCCCCGTACTGTATATAGTGGTACTGTATAGACTGACACTGTTTACCTTGCCCCCCCCCCCATGCTGTAGTAACAAGGTCTGTAATTGGCTGGTTCCACAAATATACACACACACACACACACATAAATACACACACAGTCACATACATACATACACACACATAAACACCAATGGGTAAAACAGAAACACTAACCCCTGTAGTCAGAGACACTAGTGAAGCATCATTTCACACTCACATGATATCAGTGCAGGCAGTGGCAGGTCAACGTTTTTTATTGTTTTTTTTTGTTTGTTTTTTTAAGCTGGGCCCCCACCCTTGGGGCCCAGTCGCAATTGCGACATCTGCACCCCCTGTAGTTTCGCCCCTGGGAAACTGCAATCCCAAGATATTGATCTTGGCCCATTTTGGTATATTTCATGCCAACATTTCCCCGCGAAATGATATCATATTTAAAAAAAAAAAAAAAATGTTAACTTTTTCACAAATTTTGGGTTTCTCGCTGAAATTATTTGCATTCTTCTTGTGCAATCATGACACAGATGGTTGTAAAAGCTTCTTTGGGATCCTGTTTGTTCAGAAATAACAGACATCTATGGCTTTGCCATTGCTTTTTGGTAATTAGAATGCTGCTAATTGCAACTGTGCACCACACTTTTATTATTCCCAGCAGTGAAGGAGTTAATCAGGTTACTCGCTTGCAAGGTTAATTTTAGCTTCAGTGTAGAGATTACCCTCCAACCTGACATTTCCCACCTCTTGATCCCGAACTGATTCCTTCCAAATAGCTCTCCTCCCTCCCTCACCCCCACTGGTCACTGACAGAAAGTCTAGTGCCAGTATGCAGTTTAGGTAAATATTTTTTTAATTATTATTATTACTTATTTAATTTTTTTCTCTAGTGTAGTGATCCTCCTTAACTCTCCCACTTCTCTGATCCCCTCTAACCCTCCCGCTAATTGTTGCCATCTTTAGTACTGGTAGCTGTCTGTCAGTACCCATAAATGCTTTTTTTATTTTTTATTTTCTGTAGTGTAGTTTCCCATCCCTCCCTCTCCCTCCTCCCCTCTAACCCTCCCGCTAATTGTTGCCATCTTGAGTACTGGTAGCTGTCTGTCAGTACCCATAAATGCTTTTTTTATTTTTTATTTTCTGCAGTGTGGTGCCCATCCCACTCCCTCCCTTTAAAGTTATATTGTGTGTATAACAGAGCACAACCTGAAGCTTGGTATTTTAACTATGTGTTTAACCCCTTTGTGGGGGATGTATATGAAAGAACAGCATTTCTCCATGTCAAAAATACTTTTTGCCTGCAAAAAAATGTTAAGTAAAATCATTTTAAATCTAAATAATTCATTTTTTTTTAATTTTATTTTTTATTAAGGGTCAGTTCAAGGCATACAAACAATATATGTCCATATAAAATAAAAAGACAACATAAATCACATCCTATACTCAATATATGCTAATAAAAATAAAGAAATACAATGCTTGCTTACAAGACATATTACAGGGTTATTAGCTGTACATAATTCACCAATCAAACTAGAAACCTTCCAAGTGGTATATGAGGCCACTCATGGACCTCCCAGAAATATTAAACATACAACTCTACAGAAGGGAATTCAGAAAAGATAGGAGACCACTTTTGGATCTCACATGATGACCCTCCTTTTAGTTTTCTTTACATTGTGGGGCATATGTATCAAGCTCCGAATGCAGGCTCGCCAGAAACAGCAGTTATGAAGCAGCGGTCACAAAGACCGCTGCTCCATAACCCTGTCCGCCTGCTCTGAGCAGGCGGACAGACATCGCCGGAAATCAACCCGATCGAGTACGATCGGGTTGATTGACACCCCCCTGCGAGTCAGCAGGGGGCGGCGTTGCTCCAGCAGCTCTTGTGAGCTGCTGGTGCAATGCTGAATACGGCGAGCGTATTGCTCGCCGTATTCAGCAAAGTCTAGCGGACCTGATCCGCACTGTCAGATCAGGTCCGCCAGACTTTGATAACTAGAGGCCATTATATCAAACTGTGATATTAAAACGAACTAGCATAAGACAGCACATAAGATTTCAGAAAAATAAAAATTGCAATGTAAATGTTAATATTAACCTCTTAAGGACATATGACGGAATTTTTCCGTCATAAAACAATTGAGCAAACTGAAAGCTGTGTCCTTAAAGGGTTAATACCCCTAAAGTTATAGTAAACATATATTAGTGCATAGTGATCTATAGCAATAACCAGTGTGTCATTAGGAAGAAAGTTATTAAAAGGACAGTAAACCTAAAAAATAATGTTATATAATTCTGCACATAGTGCAGAATTATATAACATTATTTTAGTGCTATCGATATAAAACCTTTTTTTCCCTTTTATTTTTTTTTAAATATGCTTGTTTTACAGACCCGCTCTCTGCTCTCTGCTGAGCGGGTCTGTTTTTTTTACACAGCGCATCGGGCCAGCTGTATAGTCACTGCCCGGCCCAACCGCGCCATAACATTAAGTGCAGCTCGCTCCTGCTCTGTCTGACAGCTGGCCCGATGCGCTGTGTAAAAAAAACAGACCCGCTCAGCAGAGAGCGGGTCTGTAAAACAAGCATATTTATAAAAAAAAAAAAGGGAAAAAAAGGTTTTATATCGATAGCACTAAAATAATGTTATATAATTCTGCACTATGTGCAGAATTATATAACATTATTTTTTAGGTTTACTGTCCCTTTAAGGGATTAAATGCCATACTTTTCTTCAGTGGCTGACCATAACATTAAATAAGTAATAACTTAATAACTTAGCTTAACAGCTGAACTTAATAACTTTTGTCAATAAAGACTAAACATATTAGGTGGGTGAAAGACCCATGGGTCGTATTTTTTAATACCCAGCAATGGGAACTGGTAAATGATAGGTAAAACACGGGTGGCAGCAATCGGGGCCTAGATAACTAATTATAAAACCCCTAGAAAATGGACAGGGGACACTGCTGCAGACCACAAGGTGGAGATACTCTACGCAGCTTTTGTCTTAGGGAGTTCTCGGCCCGTCATAACCAGCCAGAGCACACCCAAGCTACCGAGTCTGGGGCGTCACCCTGACTGCAATGACCGTCACTCAAACCTCCTTCCAGCATGCAGCCGTGATCCTGACCACCCACCACAAGAGACAGACCTGCAAATTAAACGGTCCAGACTCTTGCCACCACCACACTACACCCTTAGGAGTAACACCTGCCTGATGTTCTGAAGGAACAGATCTACTCCTGCTGGTTCTAAATGAACCCCATCCTGCCTATATAACCCCTTATGGGCTGCTGAGATGTTCCCATGCTCTATTATAAAACCCTCAAGGTCCCTAACTTGCTTCCTCAGGTCCCTATTGATCTTTTTACGGACCTGAAAAGCAGCTTTGTGACACAACATATGCCTCCACCTCAACCTAGGGATCACATTCGACCACCCGATTCGTACACCTGGAAACCAGAGTTTAAACTGTCGCAGATCCGCCTGCATTGCTCTGATTAAATTCATTGTAGGGATAGCACCTACATCTTTGCCGCCAGCATGCAAAATCAAAATGTGGAGCTTTTTCCACCTTCTTGCAGCATCTTGCAACAATGCAGGCAGATCTGCCCAGGACAAACCCCTGCGCCCTAACAAAAGCAACACAGATGGATTATGGGAATCCTAGCTGTTGTCCTCCTGGCATAGCCGCAGCTCGAATTGCAGCCCAGTGCACGTACGAATGGCCAACAATCCACACCCGAACAGGACCTGGATGTGTGCCTGAAAAAGAAACATCAATTAGCTTGCAACCCAGACCCCCTACCCGCCATTCCAAAAACCATACCACATGGGGACCCCCATTCTAACACTTATTCACTATGCATCCAACGGTCTGACGTAGGATCTGTACCACTGTGATCTCCAATTCTGCTGCTGTCGTGGCCACCCCCACTCTGAATGGTTTGCAATACGCAAACCATCAAGACCAGCCCTCTGCGCTACTCGACCTGATACTTTCCTGAATGAACGGATCCCTGTGCGCGTGAATAAGAAACCTGGAAGATCCTGCGGTCGCACTTCCAAGTATGAAGATACCAACTGCAACGGGTGACACCTGGTTGCCCTTGTAGAGAAAGCCAGGCTCTCCGGTCTTCTTGGTCGGTCTTAGACCTTGGAATAAAAAGAAGCACCGGATCATCCATCAACCTAATGCGATTGTGCATGATCCCCCCGGTTACAGCTGCCTTAGAAGGCGGAACTAACTCCCCCACTCTCAGCGCGACATGGAATGCCAGCCCGAAGACCGCCCCGAAAAGCTTGTCTTCAAAAGGCGAGGAACAAATTTCTGGCAGTACTTCCAACAATTTTACCAGCTGATCCACTGTGATTGGCTCCCTGGCATCTCTTTGCGGGATCTCCAAGCGCCCCCAACCCCGAATTATCTGCTTCACGAGAAGGGAGCATGACGCGTCCAGAAGAAGGTGACTGCAGAAAGCCTGGACACCACTGCCCCCTTTATCACCTGCTTACCTCTCAGCTCAGCTAGCCACTGTAGTAGGAAGCGCTGCTCACCCTCGCAAGAAGGAAATTCATGGAAGTCGCAAAAACTCACCCATTAGCTCCAGTACCTTACATAAGCCGCCCAAGTAGCTGGTGCCAGGGATGCACGGATTAGAGGAATCAGACGCTGAAGTCCATCGCCACAAAAAGGAAGGGCAAGGAAGACCATTAGCAGCCGCAGCCGCAGCCGCGGCCCTGAATGCCTCCCACTGGAAGCGAGACAATGCATCTGCAACTATATTTTGCACCCCGGGTACATGGCGAGCTCTGAAGTTGATATTTAACTGCAAGCATCTCAACACCAAGTGCCGCAGGTAATGCACCACCACAGGCAATGAGGACGAAAGTCTGTTGATGGCGAAAACCACACTGAGATTGTCCGTCCAGAAAGAGATGACCCCACAGCTCAACTGCTACTATGATGGGAAACAACTCCAGGAAGCATAGGTTGCGTGTAAGGCCAAGGTCTGCACAACCAGACGGCCAGCGCTCCACACTCGATGCCTGTCAGGGTTACTGCTTGCTAATGATCTGTCCCTTTAAGAGCCTCCTATATCAAGCACTTCCCCCCAGCATTCATTGCTGGTTAATTGAGAAAGGATTCACAGCACAAGCGTTACACTGAGAGTTTTCCTCACTCTCCAACAGCCTCATAGATTCTTATTTGAAGAGTTACTGATAACATCTCTTATTTTTCATTCCTACATCTAGCAGCTCTTCTACTCAATTCAACACTGGAAGATATTTCATACTATAAGGAAATCAAACTAACTCGACATCAAACCCTGAAGCATTTACAAGGTAACAGGATTCAAGCAGCTTCATACACAGCACAGCAAGTAGCGGTGACGTCATCAGCTGCAGCCGCAACCGCTCTCCCTCTGAGTACCACGCTGCTGTACATAACAAACGGACAAGTAACAATTCCTGTGTTCTCAGGTCAGACCTAATTATTTTATTATTAATCGTTATCCTTACTTATTTTGATGAACTTTACCTGCCTAATTAAGGAATACTATATTTTACGTTTCTGCTTAATTTGAACTGTTTGCATTATCAAATGCCCTGAAAGTAATACAGTTTATGAAGTTAATAAACTGTCACTTATTGGGCAAATAGTAATACATTATATGAAGCACTGACAACGAATTCATCAAGCTTCTTTTATGTTACAAACCTACTTTTGAGGAAATTGTTGGTTCTTATTTATAAAACAAAATTAAATGCTTGTTCAAATTGCTACAAATACAGACTATTACAGAATTAACCAGCCATAAGGAAGAAAGGATTTAGTGTTTGTGTACACAGAATTATCCTATACTAAACATATACTTTCAACAGCAATTATGGAACAAGATCTTTTAAGTGATAAAGTTCAAGTCTTGTCAGACAGATTAGAAGCTTTATCACGTTCTTTCCATGAATTACAAGTGGAAAATCAGGCTTTGAAGGCCTGCTTAAGAGAGACTCTGGCACCTAAACCTGCAAGTGCAGATTCTATCCCTGAACCTATGGTCTCCCCCCCAGAAAAATTCTCTGGTGACCGTTCAAGATTCAGAGAGTTTAAAAACTCCTGTTTGTTGCTTTTTCAATTAAAGCCATACTCAACAGGTATTTGACCTTTTAAAAAATAAATTCACTACAGCACCCATTCTCCAATACCCGGATTTAGAAAAGCAATTTATCCTGGAAGTTGACGCTTCTGAGTTCGCAATAGGGGCAATCCTCTCTCAAAGGAAATCATTCAAAGAACCCTTACATCCGGTCGCATTTTTCTCTAGATTGATGCAACCAGCAGAGTTAAATTATCCAGTTGGTGAGAAAGAATTACTTGCAATAAAGTGTTCCTTCGATCACTGGAGGCATTTGCTTGAGGGTGCAACACAACCAACTGTCATATATACTGACCACAAAAATCTGCAATATCTTCAGTCTAATCGAACTCTATCCTCCAGACAATTACGCTGGAGTCTTTACTTCTCTCGTTTCCATTACATCATTACCTACAGGCCTGGTACAAAAAATGGCAAGGCTGACGCCCTCTCTAGACAAGGTCCTAAACCTATAATACCATGCATTCCTACTACTATTGTTCCTAAGGACTCTATCATTGGAGTTATAACAAGTCTAACTACAGTGATAAAAGATGCTACTGCTATTGATCCATCAGTACCTCATACAGATCTTACTTACAATTCTGATGGCTTACTCTATAAGGACGGGAAGCTATACATACCTCCAAATCTTAGATCTTCAATCTTGAAAACAGTTCATGAGTCTCCCCTTGCTGGACACATGGGAAGGGATAAAACTTTGGATTTACTTAAGAGATCTTTTTGGTGGCCTACTCTTAACCTCGATCTCAAAGAATATATTTCTAAATGTGTTATATGCGCAACCTCCAAACCTTCTAAACAACTCCCTGTGGGTCTTTTACAGCCTTTACCTGTACCTCAAGTACCCTGGGAGGCGGTATCCCTAGACTTTATCGTGGACTTACCTCTCTCCAACAAATATACCACTATAATGGTTGTCACCGATCTATTCTCAAAGATGGCACATTTCATACCGGTTACCTCCCTACCCACTTCCAAGTTCACCAGTGAATTGTTCATTCAAAATATTGTAAGACTGCATGGAATACCTAAAACCATCCTTAGTGACCGTGGAACCCAATTCACATCTAAGTTCTGGAGAAATTTGTGTGCTGCTCTGCATATAGAACAAAAACTCACCACTGCTTACCATCCTCAGACGAATGGGCAGACGGAGAGGGTGAACCAGTGGCTAGAGCAATACCTACGTTGTTTCTGCTCTCACCAACAAGATTCTTGGGCCACCTACTTGCCCCTAGCAGAATTTGCCTATAATAATAATAAGAGTTCTACAACTGGCACATCACCATTTTTTATAAATTATGGTTTACATCCAAATTTCACACTACTTCCGAAGATTGACACCCCATGTCCTCAGGTGAATGATCTGGTTAATGACATTTCTGCTAACTTTTCTTCAATTCGTGAACATATTCTTCAGGCACAGGCATCACAACGCAGGTACTACGATCTTCGCCACAGACCTAGTCCTCAATATTCCGTAGGACAACAAGTATGGCTCTCCACTAAGAACCTCAAGATACCTTATCCTTGTAGGAAACTAGGTAAACTCTTTTTGGGTCCTTACCCTATCGTCAGGGTAAATGGTCCAACAACAGTTACACTCCAACTACCATCAACTTTTAAGATACATCCAACTTTCCATGTGTCTCTTATCAAACCTTGCAACCTACCCATAACAAATATTACATCAGAAGACCCAATACCTTCTGCTAATCTTGATTGCCAGTATGAGGTTCATAGCATTCTGGATTCTAGACTACGTCGTGGGAATCTTTTCTATTTGGTTCATTGGAAAGGTTTTGGCCATGAGGATGATTCCTGGGAGCCTGCCTCGAACATATCTGCTCCACGTCTGATTTCCCTCTTCCATAGACGTAACCCTGATCGTCCTAGGCCTTGAACCTCGCTGTGGTTCTTTTTGTGGGGGGCTCTGTCAGGGTTACTGCTTGCTAATGATCTGTCCCTTTAAGAGCCTCCTATATCAAGCACTTCCCCCCAGCATTCATTGCTGGTTAATTGAGAAAGGATTCACAGCACAAGCGTTACACTGAGAGTTTTCCTCACTCTCCAACAGCCTCATAGATTCTTATTTGAAGAGTTACTGATAACATCTCTTATTTTTCATTCCTACATCTAGCAGCTCTTCTACTCAATTCAACACTGGAAGATATTTCATACTATAAGGAAATCAAACTAACTCGACATCAAACCCTGAAGCATTTACAAGGTAACAGGATTCAAGCAGCTTCATACACAGCACAGCAAGTAGCGGTGACGTCATCAGCTGCAGCCGCAACCGCTCTCCCTCTGAGTACCACGCTGCTGTACATAACAAACGGACAAGTAACAATTCCTGTGTTCTCAGGTCAGACCTAATTATTTTATTATTAATCGTTATCCTTACTTATTTTGATGAACTTTACCTGCCTAATTAAGGAATACTATATTTTACGTTTCTGCTTAATTTGAACTGTTTGCATTATCAAATGCCCTGAAAGTAATACAGTTTATGAAGTTAATAAACTGTCACTTATTGGGCAAATAGTAATACATTATATGAAGCACTGACAACGAATTCATCAAGCTTCTTTTATGTTACAAACCTACTTTTGAGGAAATTGTTGGTTCTTATTTATAAAACAAAATTAAATGCTTGTTCAAATTGCTACAAATACAGACTATTACAATGCCCCATCAAAATATGCACCATACCCACTTGCTGTGGCCGCATCTGTGAAAAGGTGCAATGTCTGATTCGACACTGGGTCGATCCTCCATATGCATATGCTATTGAAGTCCTGCAGGAATCTCTCCCAAACCTGCAAGTCCGCCACCAGTTCTCTAGAGATCCTGATGCGTGAAGATGCTGTCTTGCAACCCCCCAACTGTCACACTGTGCCGCTCTAGCCGTTTCTAGGGGCACGGCATCTCCTTCCCTGCTTGTTGCCAGGGGCAGTGTCGGGTCCGGATGCGTGCGGCGCTGACATCATCTCTGCATGCTCCTGATGCAGGTCAGACCTCTGTGGCGCGAATCCTGCGCCTATTTAAAATTGTTACAAACGATCTGTCACTGCCCAAGTATAGGTGGTACTTTGTGTGCTCCTGGGTGTGACAGATCTTTCTTTCTATGTGCCTAATTATTGTTACTGAACCTGCCTGTCTGACTACTCTACCTTCTTTATCCCTTAACTGCTGGATTAAAATACTGTTACTGAACCTGCCTTTCTGACTACTCTACCTGCTTTAACCCTTAATTGCTGGATTGAATTACTATTGCTGCACCTGCCTGTCTGACCATTCTAGTGGTTCATCCTTGGACTGCTCTGCCGTTGCCGCTGTGGACTGTCCTGCCTGTGGTGAGTGCCGCCTTCCTCATCTTACTAACTTTCTCTGCTCTGGGATATTCCCTATCATTCCAGCTTGATGCCGGGATAACAAGACTACTTACCGAGTTTGGTCTGATAGAGGAGTATCCCACAAGCATTACATTAACTGCCTTTGAAGCCTTCTACTGAAAATCCTACCCCATGGGATGACTCTCCCTGCAAAGTTTAGCAGGCCTAGGAGCGATTGCAGCTCCTTCAATGAGCATGATGCTGCCGTGGCCATTGCCCTAACAGCCAGTAACATACTACTCACCTTGTCCCCGGGCAATCTACATTCCATCACTACTGAGTCTATTTCAATGCCCAGGAACGTCAGACACATACAAGCACCTACCGTCTTATCTTCGGCTAAAGGGACCCCAAACCTGGTCATCATAAACCTCATGACGTTCATCAAGGAGGCACATTCCGATGAACTGGGAGCTCCCACTAACAGGAAATCATCCAAAGAGTGGGTGATCCTGTCATTTCCTGCAGCTGATGGTACCGCCCAGTGGAGGAAAGAGGATATGAAGCAACCCATGGGCAGACACCAGTCCACATAGTAACTCTCTTCGAACCAGCACCCCATCAACCTGAAGGAAGACGGGTGAATGGGGAGGAGCCTGAATGCAGACTCAATGTCCAATTTCACCATCAAGGTTCCGGGTCCCACTCCTCGCACTATATCCAGCGTGTCGTCAAACGACTGGTAATGCACTGAGCTTAGTGCCGCAGTGATGGCATCGTTCACAGTGTGCCCCTTTGGGTAGAATAGGTGCTGTATGAGCCTGAACTTACTAGTCTCCTCCTTGGACACCACTCCCAGTGGAGATATCACCAAATCCGGAATCAGTAAATCTGTAAAGGGGCCTGCGACCCTGCCTAAAGATACCTCCTTACCTAGCTTTTCCCAGACCGCCTCCGGGAACTGAGAGGCCGACTTCAAATTCCTCCTAGCCCTGGACCCTAAGCACCTGGCCCACTACCGGAATAGTGAAACCATAGCGCAAAGCGGAGTCCAGCAAAATAGCAGCTGCTCTGTTTGGGTACCTGCTCAACCACTTACCAATGACAGGAACCCTAAGAGGCAAGTCTGCCCTTACCTGCAACACTTCTCTTGGATCCAAACCGTTCAGTTTGGTAGTCCCGTTTTTTTGAGCTTGCACACATGCTTGAAAATGCCAGCACACTCCCCCTTGCCACCGTCAAAATAGCGGGGGCTGTCTAGGCCCTGGAGTAGCAACCTCGGGGCCACCTGCGCCACCCGTTCTGGGTCGAAATGAGCCCAAAGGTGAAGATTCAAGATACCAAAGTCAAGCAATGAGTTACCCATCTTTTTCTTCCTGTAGAGCATATCGTAATCCCTCTAGGCTCCATCTACATGTTTCCTCTGGGTGGCATCAATAGTGTCTACGTACTTAAACAGAGCAGTACCTTGCTCTGGGTACCTTTCTAAATAGCATGTATCATACGCCCTAAAGCAGGCATGCCATTCTTCAAATGTGTCAGGCCTTTTGAATTTCTTCGGGCCGTCCCGTCTTCTGCCATTTCTTTGAACGTCTTCTGCCATTTCTTTGAACTTAAACGCCTCAGCAGATAATTCAAACATATTAACGTAATTACCTTCCTGTATCCGCTTTACCATTTTTTACTTCAGGTAGGCGTATGTATCCCCATGCAATGCCGCCTTTCTGTCCATGGCCTGTGGTGAGTCCACCTGTACCCCCGGGGGTCGAGATACCTGAGCTGTATAACCGACATTACCCTCCCCAGATTTGCCCCTACTCATTATTCTCAACATCCTGTACATTCTCCTGTGGACTTTTGTGTGCAAACCCAGGGACCTATCGATATATGACCCAGACCCAAACCCACTAGAGGTAGATGAGTCATACCCCCCAGGGACAAATCAAATTGGCACTCACCTGAAGAGGATGCCAAAGGACTTTGACCAGATCCCGATGGGCTGGGGTCATCCGATCGGGAACAAGAGCCGAGACCTCTGAGGTGCAGCATCACTGCCAGATGAAGACGCCATTGGACCCTGAAATACAGAGGACAAGAGGGGAGTACCACAGGAAGAGCCAGCCATCTCCTCCCTATCCTCTCCAGCCACACTCACACCAAAATGCACTCACACCAAAATGCAACCAAAATGCAAATTAGGCTCCTCATCCGTGCTGGCAGTCGGCACACATTCATATTCATCCATAAACCTGACAGCCTTGCTAGGCCTTGTGTGCGAGCCCGCACACACTGACAGCTAAACCCTCCCCTGGACTGACGCTGATCTTAGCGTGCCCTCTCTTAACTGCCCCCCTCGTTACCACTTGTCCTAATCCAGCCGATTCCGTGCTGCGGGGCGATACAGAACCCTGCAGTCCTGCTATTTGCAATTCCTGGCAAGCGGCCCTGCTACTCGAGGTCGCAGTTGCTTGTGCTCCTTTAGGCCGCCTTGACCTTGATTGCCCCTTGATATAGGCTGCGAGCGCGAGGAGGGGGCCCTAACGGCTTCCCCACCTTTATTGCCAGACATAGCAGAAGCCCTGGTATGGACTTGCGATCCACCCACATTTGCACCCAGATGCCCTTTTTGGCCTGCATCTTGAGCCAAGTTTGCCCCCTTTTGAGCCTTTGCCGCGTCCCCCACAGCCTTCACATGGACCCCACCTGCCTCCTGATGGCTAACGGGCATATCCCCTAGAGCGGTCCCCCCCCCTTCTTACCTACGGAGACCGAGGAGGACAATCTGCTCTATTCACTGCCCAAGTTCCAACTGCCGCGACCGGAAATTATGTCACCGGAAGTGACGTCGGAAGCGGAGCGGGTCCATCTTCAAGACATCCGACGCGGAGCATCCTCTTCATCCGACGGCCGATGACTGAATGACTGTTCCTTTAAGTGACGTCATCCAATCCTTTAAGTGACGTCATCCAAGATGGCGTTCCTTGAATTCCGATTGGCTGATAGAATCCTATCAGCCAATCGGAATTAAGGTAGGAAAAATCCTACTGGCTGATGCAATCAGCCAATAGGATTGACCCCACATTCTATTGGCTGATTGGGACAGCCAATAGAATGCAAGCTCAATCCTATTGGCTGATTGGATCAGCCAATCAGATTGAACTTCAATCCTATTGGCTGATTGCATCAGCCAATAGGATTTTTCCTACCTTAATTCCAATTGGCTGATAGGATTCTATCAGCCAAATGGAATTCAAGGGACGCCATCTTGGATGACGTCACTTGAAGGACCAGTCATTCAGTCGTCGGCCGTCGGATGAAGAGGATGCTCCGCGTCGGATGTCTTGAAGATGGACCCGCTCCGCTCCAAAAGGATGAAGATAGAAGATGCCGTCTGGATGAAGCCTTCTGCCGGTCTGGATGTCCTCTTCTGGCCGGATAGGATGGAGACTTCGGACCCTCTGGACGTCCACTTGTGCCCGGCTGGGTGAAGACGTCTCAAGGTAGGGTGATCTTCAAGGGGGTAGTGTTAGTTTTTTTAAGGGGGGATTGGGTGGGTTTTAGAGTAGGGTTGGGTGTGTGGGTGGTGGGTTTTAATGTTGGGGGGTATTGTATTTTTTTTGACAGGTGAAAGAGCTGATTACTTTGGGGCAATACCCCGCAAAAGGCCCTTTTAAGAGCTATTTGTAATTTAGTATAGGGTAGGGAATTTTATTATTTTGGGGGGCTTTTTTTATTTTATTAGCGGATTAGATTAGGTGTAATTAGTTTAAAATTCTTGTAATTCTTTTTTTATTTTCTGTAATTTAGTGTTTTTTTTCCGTAATTTAGTTTATTTAACTTAATTGTAATTAATTGTAGGTAGTTTAGGTAATTAGTTTAATTATAGTGTAGTGTTAGGTATAATTGTAACTTAGGTTAGGGTTTATTTTACAGGTACATTTGTATTTATTTTAACTAGGAAGTTATTAAATAGTTAATAACTATTTAATAACTATTGTACCTAGTTAAAATAAATACAAAGTTGCCTGTAAAATAAATATAAATCCTAAGCTAGCTACAATGTAACTATTAGTTATATTGTAGCTAGCTTAGGGTTTATTTTATAGGTAAGTATTTCATTTTAAATAGGAATTATTTATTTAATTGTAGTAAATTTATTTAGATGTATTTAAATTATATTTAAGTGGGGGGGTGTTAGGGTTAGACTTAGGTTTAGGGGTTAATACATTTATTATAGTGGCGGCGACGTTGGCGGCGGCTGATTAGGGGTTAATAAATTTTATATAGTTGTGGCGACGTTGGGGGGGCAGTTTAGGGGTTAATAACTATAATGTAGGGGTCGGCGATGTTGGGGGCAGTAGATTAGGGGTTCATAAGTATAATGTAGGTGGCGGCGGTGTCAGATTGAGCTCGCATTCTATTGACTGATCGGAACAACCAATAGAATGCGAGCTCAATCTGATTGGCTGATTGGATCAGCCAATCCGATTGAACTTGAATCTGATTGGCTGATTCAATCAGCTAATCAGATTTTTCCTACCTTACTTCCGATTGGCTGATAGAATCCTATCAGCCAATCGGAATTCGAGGGACGCCATCTTGGATGACGTCATTTAAAGGAACCTTCATTCGGACTTAGGACGTCGTTAGAAGAGGATGCTTCAAGATGGTCCCGCTCCGTGCCGGATGGAAGAAGATAGAAGATGGCGCCTGGATGAAGATGTCTACCGGTCCGGATGCCCTCTTCTTGCTGGATAGGATGAAGACTTCGGACCCTCTTCTGTACCTCTTCTTGCCGGATAGGATGAAGACTTCGGACCCTCTTCTGGACGGATCGGTGATACCCGGCGTGGTGAAGATAAGGTAGGAAGATCTTCAGGGGCTTAGTGTTAGGTTTTTTAAGGGGGGTTTGGGTTAGATTAGGGGAATGTGGGTGGTGGGTTGTAATGTTGTGGGGGGGAATTGTATGTTTTTTTACAGACAAAAGAGCAGAATTCTTTGGGGCATGCCCCGCAAAAGGCCCTTTTAAGGGCTGGTAAGGTAAAACAGCTGTAAAATTTTTATTTTAGAATAGGGTAGGGCATTTTTTTATTTTGGGGGGCTTTGTTATTTTTTTAGGGGGCTTAGAGTAGGTGTAATTAGTTTACAATTGTAGTAATCTATTTTTATTTTTTGTAATTTAGTGTTTGTTTGTTTTTGTAATTTAGTGTTTGTTTTTTTTGTAATTTAGTTTAGTTGATTTAATTGTAGATAATTGTAGATAGTTTATTTAATTATTTTATTGATAGTGTAGTGTTAGGTTTAATTGTAACTTAGGTTAGGATTTATTTTACATGTAATTTTGTACTTAGTTTAACTAGGTAACTATTAAATAGTTATTAACTATTTAATAGCTATTGTACCTGGTTAAAATAAATACAAAGTTGCCTGTAAAATAAATATTAATCCTAAAATAGCTACAATGTAATTATTATTTATATTGTAGCTATATTAGGGTTTATTTTAGAGGTAAGTATTTAGTTTTAAATAGGATTAATTTATTTAATAAGAATTATTTTATTTCGTTAGAATAAAATTATATTTAACTTAGGGGGGTGTTAGGGTTAGGGTTAGACTTAGCTTTAGGGGTTAATACATTTATTATAGTAGCGGCGAAGTCCGGTCGGCAGATTAGGGGTTAATAATTGTAGGTAGGTAGCGGCGACGTTGGGGGGGGGCAGATTAGGGGGTAATAAATATTATGTAGGGGTCGGCGATGTTAGGGGCAGCAGATTAGGGGTACATAGGGATAATGTAGGTTGCGGCGGTGTGCGGTCGGCAGATTAGGGGTTAAAAAATTTAATAGAGTGGCGGCGATGTGGGGGGACCTCGGTTTAGGGGTACATAGGTAGTTTATAGGTGTTAGTGTACTTTAGAGCACAGTAGTTAAGAGCTTTATGAACCGGCATTAGCCCAGAAAGCTATTAAATCCTGGATTTTTTTCTGCGGCTGGAGTCTTGTCGTTAGATTTCTAACACTCACTTCAGTCAAGACTCTAAATATCGGCGTTAGAAAGATCCCATTGAAAAGATAGGATACGCAATTGACGTAAGGGGATCTCCGGTATGGAAAAGTCGCGGCTGGAAAGTGAGCGTTAGACCCTTTCCTGACTGACTCTAAATACCAGCGGGCGGCCAAAACCAGCGTTAGGATCCCCTAACGCTGGTTTTGACGGCTAATGCAGAACTCTAAATCTAGGCGTAAGCGTTAGCAACGCACCCCTGTTACCGCAAAACTCGTAATCTCGCCGTTAGATAGGACTCTAGCACTTACTGCCGTGTCCTCGGTCTTCACAGACAGCAGGGGCCCTCGACTGATTGACCCATCCATTGAGGATGGCGCAGCAAGTAAGGCCGGTAGCAAACCCACGCAGTCGTCTACACAGATCTTTCCAGTTTAAACTGTTGGTTGCGTGAAGAGAGGTTTGTTAATGGGCTCCCATGGTTGTGCGTATTGCCATTCCAACATCTGTGGGCAATCATTTGTAGCTTCTGAAAGGGCAAGGGATTGGGCCTGTTCCAACTTTAGAAAGTGGTCATTAACTACCTCCAGCAGTGATGTTTCCCAACTTTGTATCATAGCCATTTTAGACACGCTACTATAATATTTATACGGCTGTTGTCTTCAGGGGTTATATTCCATTAGGAATGCAATATGCATAGGATAGCTGTCGCTATATTACCCGGTTACCTGGGAGGGTTTGATAGAGGTCGGTCTTGATGAACGCCGCAGCTGCACTCCTCTCCGTTCCAGTACCCCAGAGCTGAGGTTGGCAATAAAATTTATATCAAAATGGTCAGTGTATATAATATAAGCAAAGTAGTCAGATATAAATCCTAGATGGTTTATCTTGTGAGTGAATGCAGCAGATATACCAACTCATCCACTCGGACTCTGAAATAAGCGGCCATCTTGGTCGCCGCCGGAAGCTTTCCCCCTAAATAATTCCTTTTAACATTAATATTTCCTGGATGCTTTCCAGAAAAAGTAGGTGAGGGGGTTTCTTGTAGGCAGTGACCACTGCTGTTAAATGGGCAGATCTTTGACACTAGGTTGGGGTTGCTTGTAGGTGGGGTGGGTTGTGGACAGGGTTGGGTGGAGTTGGGTTGTGTCATTGGCAGAGCCAGGAAAGACCCTGTAGACTAGGCCATTCACCCTGATGGGGGATGCCACAGAAAGGACATGGGCAGACCTCCCAACCAATGACAATCCTGCAATTTCCTGGAAGGTTGGTGATGAGAGTGGGAGGTGACGTCACCTGATCGGGGGCATGTCTGAGCGCCGTTATTGTCTATGTTGCACTTGCTTAGTTAGATGTGTTGTACAAGCTGTTTACTTCTATGCTCTGCAATAAAATAAAGTTGTACCTTCTATGCTGTGTCCTGCATCTCATGACATGGTGTCAGAAGTACTTGTCTGTGCTTCTATTTTCTGATTGATGACGATGTTAAAGTTTACCCCACCTGAGCCTTTTGATTTCTCTCAGTCTGCAGCTTGGCCCACATGGCGTCAGCAGTTTCAATGCTTCAGGATTGTTGGACAAGGAGAGTGGTGAAGTACAAGTTAATTCTCTTTTATACTCTATGTGGAAAGATGTAGAGCCAGTGTTCAATGCCAGTACTTTCCAAGAAGGAAAATAATTTGAAATATTTATGAACAAACTCAGTGCTCACTTTGTGCCTAAAAGAAATGTGATTCATGAGAGGGCTTGTTTTCACAAACATGCTCAGCGTGTGGGAGAATCTGTGGAGTCATTTGTGCGCAGCCTGTATGAACTAGCTGAATTCTGTGAGTTTGGTGTTGCTAAAGAAGAGCAAATCAGAGACAGAATAGTCATAGGAATTGCAGATGCTGAAGTCTCACTGAAGCTGCAGTTGGAGGCTGAATTAACATTAGATGAGGCTATTAGGATGGCCCGCCAGAGTGAATTGGTGAAAAAGCAAAGTGATGATCTGAGGTCTGAGAGTATTGTGGATGAAGTGCAGCAGTTCAGGAGAGCTGCAGGTGAAAGGCACAGTGTGAGCGGTAGACCAAGGGCAACATATAGCCCCAGAAGCAGATGGGCGCAGCAGGCTCGCTGCACACGGTGTATCCGTACCCATGATCAGAATGTTGTATGCCCTGCTAAAGATAAAAGATGTAGAAAATGTAACGGAATGTGTCGTTTTGAAGTTGTGTGTAAAACTGAATATTTTAAGGAGATGCAGGTGGATAATGACCAGGAGGGGCAAGAAGTGTCCTTTGTAGGGTCTGTTGTTGAACTGTCTGGTTCAGACGAAGATTGAAGGGTTACTCTTACTATAATAGGAGCCAAAGTTGCTTTCAAGATTGACACGGGAGCAGACATCACTGTTATGTCCCTTGCAGCATTCATAAAACTGCCTCAACAGCCTCAGCTGGCGAAAGTTACAATGAAAGTTCATAGTCCTGGTGGCCGCATTGATTGTGCGGGGAAATTTCTTGCCAGCTGTGAGTAAAAGCAGAGGAAATTCACCATGTGGGTACATGTGATTAGAGGTAAGTGTGTTAACAAACTATTGAGCAGAAAAGCAGCCTTTGGTTTGGGCCTGGTCGCCAGAGTGAATGAGAGTTCAGAAGACATGTTTGGTTAATTGGGCCTACTGAATTGCAACACAGTCCGAATATCACTTAAAGGTGACCCATACAGCATTACTACTCCTCGTAGAATTCCGTTCCCGCTCATGCCTCAAGTGGAGAAGGAACTTCTGCGTATGAAGAATATGGGAGTTATTGAAGAGGTTGTTGTTGAAGCAACTGACTGGTGTGCCCCCATTGCCTGTTGCGAAGAAAAACGGGAAGGTACGCATCTGTGTAGACTTGAAAAGGCTGAATGAGGCGGTGAAGAGAGAGAGAGATATTTGCTGCCGATGCTTGAAGACATAGCTCCGAAATTGGCTGGGGCGAAGTTCTTCTATACACTGGATGCTTCCAGCGGCTTCTGGCAGATACCTCTAGATCAAAAGTGCTGCAAACTGACTACCTTCATTACACCGGAAGGTCGGTTTTGCTTCTGCAGACTCCCCTTCAGGATATCCTCTGCTCCTTAAATCTTTCAAAGAGAGATGAGTTCTCTCCTAAGGGACCACAAGGGCATGGCAGTCATCATGGACGACATTTTAGTGCATGCGTCTACATTGTAAAAAAATGATCAGCGATTGAGCTGTGTGCTGCAGACCATTAGAGAGTTTGGGCTGAAATTAAATAAGGAGAAATGCCATTTTAGAAAGTCTGAGTTATGTTACTTTGGGCATATCATCAATGGATATGGCAACAAGCTGGACCCTGATAAAATACTTGCTATTGAACAGATGAAAAGTCCTGGTGTACACGAGCTGAGACAAATATTGGGCCTTGTGAATTATGTGGGCAGGTTCCTTCCAGATGTATCCACAGTACTACACCCTATCACAGAGTTGTTGAAGAAAGATGTTGCCTGGGTCTGGGGATCTTCACAGGAAGAAGATTTTGTGCAGGTCAAGCACTGCTGGGGTCTGCACCAGTGTTGGGGTTCTATGGCCCTTCTAAAAAGACTGTGGTTAGTGCTGATGCGAGCAGTTATGGGTTAGGGGCCACCCTCCTGCAGCTGAATGAGAACAAACAACAGCCCATCGCCTACTGTTCGCGTACACTGACAGCTGCTGAGTTGAAATACGCCCAAATAGAGAAAGAGTGTCTGGCTGCAGTTTGGGCCTGTAAGCGCTTCCAGCGCTACCTAGTGAGTTTATAGAAATTTAGTCTGGAGACTGACCATAAACCGCTAGTCCCTCAAATCAACTCCTATGATATTGACAAAACACCCCTAAGAGGCCAGAGACTTCTGATGAGGCTGCTCAGGTTCAACGTTCAGGCAGTGCATGTGCCAGGGAAACAACTGGTAGTGGCAGATACACTTTCCAGGCTCTGGCTGGCTGATGCTGAAGAATCTTCAACGAAATCAGATGTGAAAGTGTATGTGGATTCATTTCTGGCATCCAAATCCATGGAGAGGCTAAAAGGGGTTATCGATTCTTCTACGACAGAAAACACTCTGTGAGGCGCTGTCATCGATCTAAGGCATACGTTCTGAGCCCTATTTATGGCCCCTCCTATCAACATACACTGCTAGGTAATGAAGTTCTGTAGGCTACTTGCTACTTCCGCTTCTAGCCCTGTTTGGTATACGCCTACACTCCTACTACCGGAGCTCCTCACTATTCTCCTGCCTACATCCTCAGGAGACCCCTGCAAGCCCTCGGTCTCTCTCACCCTGGACAAGGCTTGGAGTCCTCTTTTCCCAACCGGCTAACTGCTGTGTTAGTCTCACCTCTCTTCCAGCTCACAAGCGCATCCCGCTGACGTCATCCAGCCTCCTCTGAAGTGCATCCCCGGACGCTCTCCTTGCAGCCCTGCTGCTTGTGACATATGGTAACTCTGTAATCACTATCCAGTTGTAATCATTCTATCATTACTACTGACTGCTTGCAAATAACCTCCCTTTCGACTCATACCTCTGCTTATATCCATCATCTGTCTGATTGGGCTGTGTTGATGTTTGTCTGCTGCTACCTGCAAACGACCCACTTGTGTACTGATATTAACTCTTACTCTCTACAAACAATCCACTTGTATATATTCATATGAACTGCTGCTCTGTGCAAACCATCTACCTGGATATACTTATACATTAACTGTTGCTTTGTGCAGACTATCAACCTGTGTTTATATATATGTATATGAACTATCGCTCTGGAAACTAATCTCCTGTATATATTTATGAACTATCGCTCTGCAAACTAATCTCCTGTGTACATATATGAACTATTGCTCCCCGCAAACTACCCACCTGTGTGCATATATGAACTGTTGCTTTTTGAAAACCACCCTCCTGTTTACATATATGAACTTTATCTTCAATTAACTCAGTTACATTACCCTTGCTGATCTGCCCCTTTTACTATCAGCAGCGTACCTAGACAGTTTTCATTGCTTAACTATCCTATTTGTGTACATATAATTGCTTACTTCTTGCCAAGATTAATATGACTATATCATCATCCCTCAGTCAATGAGCATAACCGAATTCTGATATTTACATCCAGAGAATTCAGGTCTGGTGTGAGACTGAGTGGCTTCAGTAAGCACAGATTGGTTATCAGGCTCCTGATACAAGTGGATACTTACTTCTACTTGCTATAAGTGGTAGAAGCCTCACAGGCGCTTGCAGGAGCTGAATGTGGGGCAAAGTGTCAGAGTTAAACTGGATGATAAGAAGAAATGGAAGACGCCTGCTACAGTAATTGGACGCTCTACAGAACCAAGGTCTTATGTAGTCCTTACTGATGGAGGAACAGTCACATGTTGAAATAGAAGACATCTTCAGCCAGTACCTGAGAGTTTGGGACTGGATGCCTCAGAGCCACCGCCGGTGGGATCCCCTGTTTTAAGAGGGGTGCCTTCCCCTCAGCAAGATCACAGCGGGAATACTTCTTTGCTTCCAGCAGACTCTCAACCACCTGTATCAGAGGACAGTTTATGTAAAATGACATCAAGTGGGGGGGCTGAGCTACATCATGCTGGAGCATGGACTTTCTCTGAGAAAGCTCCGCAGCTGTCAGTACTTCTAGGCTATTATATATGCGGCTAAGATGGGCATGTTATGCCAAAATTGCTATATACAAGCAGCCTAACCCACCCTGTTACATAATCTGCATTAAATACATAGTAAAATTGAAACCGAACAGATCATGGAGAAAATGAAGTGAACAGGGTCGGAGAGAGCAGTCGCCATCTTGCTGGAGTGTTGCAGACACGAGGACACTTACACAGCAGCCAGGTCGGCGGAGGACAGTGCGGTCTTGAGAACTAGCTGACACTTCTCCCCGACACTTAATACCGGCCTGTCTCTGTGGCCCGGATGGTGACAGAGACCGGGTATAACACCTTGAACACACCGGAGACACTGGATGAATGCTGGCTAAGGCCCAAATCAACACGTGAGTGACTTGATAGACCCAGGGGTGATTACAGAGGCTTGTATAAGGCACTTTAACAGTGACTACTACACAGGGGTTAGATTTGAAGTCAAATTTATACATATGACAAATATCCCTGCCATAACCATGACGCCTGGGGGTTAAATAAAAACAACAGCAAAGGTTTACTTGTCACCAACAGGAAGTTGCTGTTTAAATGATACACCTGTGGGACAAACTATAAATTGGTGTACAACAGCGATAAAAGTCGTTCAACTCCTTCATCATATGCTCAAATATTCTGGAAATCTGCTAATAGGATAACTACCTTTTGACCTACTACAAGATAAGAGGACTATTGCAAGTTTATTCCTCAGACTAGAAGACACTGCTCTTACTCTTACGCCTTCTAACTATTGATCGCTCTCTGGTCATTGTACAAAACATGGCTGCCAGAAAGGGGAATAAACCAGACAAGCAGATAAAGCTCAGCCTCAAGAACTATCCCCCTCTAACCACAACATCACGGTCTCTGATAATCCTCAGGACTCACTGAAATCTATCCAAACACAAATTGTCTCCCATCCAAAACTGATATTGAATCTCTGAAGTAATTCATAAAAGAGGAGATTAGAGACCTGAAGAAAGATCTCAACGATTTAGGATACAGAATAGAATATTTAGAGGAAGGACAAGACCACCTAAACAACATGGTCAGCTCTAACACACAGCAATTATCTATCCAGGACTCTGTATTACAAAGCATGCAAGATAAAATAGAAGATCTTGATAATCGAGGGAGGAGGAATAATTTGAGGATCAGAGGAATCCCAGAAGAGATCTCCCAGGACCAACTTAGGGCCTATGTAAAAGATCTCTTTCACTATCTGACACCACGGGCCCCACCCATACAGAACAAAGATATTGAGAGAGTGCATAGAGCGCTGAGACCACCTGATAAACAACCCGCTCCTCCTAGAGATGTCATCCTCAAGACGTTAAAGTATACCACTAAGGATGAGATTTGGCAGGCGGCGAGGACCAGGCAGACAATACAGTTCCAAAACCATAACCTACAGGTCTATCAGGACCTCTGCCCCCAAACAATTCAGCGGAGAAGAGAGGTTCGTTTCATCACAAAAACCCTTCAGGAAAATAACATACGGTACTGATGGGGCTTCCCCTTTAGCCTGATTGTCTCTCATAGCGGTGCCCAAATAATATACAAAAGCTTCTCAGACCTAGACACTCTCGCCAAGAGACTGAACCTCACCTTTGAACCACCTCCGGAAAGGATTATAGAGATACCCCCGTGGGCAGAAGACCCAGACAGAGCCACCCCGAAAGAACAGATACCCAATTGGCACAAAGTCGCCTCAAAGAGACGTAAGACAGGGCCTTCCTCCTCCTCTGGTGATACTTGAAAGATTAAGCAATCTAATTTAGAAGGTCATCACACGGCTCTCCTTTCAGACCTTCCCGAATGGGCATACATCCCTTTCTGGTGGACTATGGGAACTTTTTCTTGACTGGGTTGCTGTGGGTGGCCTCTCAGCTGGAGGGCGACTGTGGTACAGTATGGACACTATATACATTTGTAGAGTCTCTATTTGATTGTTGCATCCTGCCACCTAGGGCGGGGACATATAGCTCTCCGATAGCTCAGGGCAGTAATAAGATTTTCCCCTCCCCGCCCCCACTTGTTCAAACCTCCAGTTACAGGTTTTTCCCTCTATTTTTTTACTTGTAGTACCAGCAATGCTTTATAATTCATTTAACTTATGCCGTAACTCTTATGTTTCAATTTTTGATTACCCTAGAAGGTTAACTGGCAACATTATACCCCCCTAGAATGGTGTATATCAGGACATTCTCATACACCACATGTTGTTGTATTTATTTCTTTATTTTTTGTTGTTTGCCTTTCCTTTTTTTTTATTACAGGTGCTACACTTGTAGCAAACCCTAATAGTTCTACATGTTCCAGTTGCAAAGATTATTCAAAAGTTTATATTAGTTGTACAATCACAGGTCGTAAAAGTTTACTTGTTTATTCCATAAGTCGAGAGTGTTTTCTGTTATTTCAACATCTTACTCTGATGGGTTCTTACCTTGCAATCAAATGTATAACCAACTAACACACCCAGGTATGATTCTTCATACCATAGGCCCCCAATTAAGCGTGAACCTTATTGCTACACAAATATATATTTCTCCACCTTCAAAAAACATGGCTGGTGACCCCATGACTATTAAGGTACTTTCCCACAATGTTAAGGGCCTCAATGTCCCTCAGAAGAGATCCATGGCGATAAGAGATTATAACAGACTTAAAGGTGATGTTATCCTTCTCCAGGAAACACACTTTAAGAAAGGACAATAACCTCTGCGGTCTCTTAGGCAATTTGGTTAGGTTTTTCTAGCTTCCCATACCACGAAACACAATAGGGTGGGCATATTAATTAAAAAACACATTCCTTTCCATCTCTCAAATATATATAGGGACAAGGAGGGTAGATTGATGGTTATAACTGATCGACTTTATAATAAAGTCATAAGAATAGCTAATATATATGCCCCTAACGCACATCCAACACAGTTCTTTCTTCATGTCTGCAATACAATATCTGAACAGCTTGATAGCTTGGGTAGCTTGATAGTGGGGGGAGACCTCAACCCAGCATTAGATCCCGAGATAGATTGCTCGACTGGAACATCCTCTGTTCCCCAGAAAACATTGAAATAAATTAAGCTACAACTGTCAAAGTTGACTTACACGACGCCTGGAGACTCTATCACCCCCATATAAAGGACTATACATTCTACTCTTACCCCCATCAAAATTACTCCGGCATTGACTATCTTCTGATAGATGTCACAAGTCTAGCCCTAGTTCAAAACACTGAAATATCCCCCATAACGTGGTCCGACCACACCATGATCAGTTGCACACTTAAATGGCCCACGTCTCAAAGACACGACTGAACCTGGAAATTGGACGAGACCCTACTGACAGACCCTCTCACTAACCTTCAAATTAGTAAATCACTAGAGTCATATTTCAAGGACAACACTACCCCGGATGTAGAACCACATCACATTTGGGAAGCACACAAATGCGTTATTAGAGGGGAGCTCATAGCTATCAAAGAGGCTAAAAACAGACAGAGATCACTAGTTTTAAAGGATCTGCTAGAGTAACTAGAAAAATTACAAGACATTCACAAAAGATTTCCCAAAGCCCATTCACTGTTAGAAAATATACAGCATAAAAGAAACCTTCTAAATCTCCACCTGGGTGCTGAGACCAAGCGCAGGGCCCTTTTTCTTAGAAAGGGATACTTTTAAGGTGGTAATAAGCTAGGTAAAATGCTAGCCAGGCTACTAAGACACAGAACCTCTAAAAGCTATATCATGTCAATAAAAGACAAAAATGGGAAGTGTCAGGAATCTAGCTCACAGTTCAATGTCCCTTTAACGTCAGCAATTACCTTTCCCTCTTCCTATTTAAGGCTCCTCCTTGCTAAGCTCATTGCTTAGTATTGCAGTTCTGAAGTTGTTCAATTCTGTGAGCCTTTGCCTGGAAACTACCTATCCGGATTTGTACTTGATCCTGTTACAAGCTGTCAGCGTCTGGATTCAATATCCTTTTTCACTTAATGATAACCGGTTGCACCTTAGTTCTGTATTCTCTGCTTAAACGTTATTGCTCTGTTTAGGTCTTACCTTTTTTGTTGCTCTGTTCCTCGCATATCTCTCAAAGCCTTCCGCTCTCCATACCTGCTTCCTGCTCTGCTCTACACTGGAACGCGGTGACGTCATCGCCGGCTGCGACTCACTCCTCATCTCACAGCAGGCCTGAAGCCTGCTAGTTCTCCAGAGTTTCCTTTTGCCTCCTGCCTTTCCATTCAGTATACAGTCTCTAAGGAGTTCGTGAGTAAAGTACTTGTTTATCTCATAAATCTATTTCTCTGCCTTAATTCCTGCCGCAGTGTGACTTTATTTTTACTTTATCACCTTATGAGAGTTCTAATCCGTTCTCCTTTATACCTAAGTTACCATATTGTTGCTCTGAGTAGGTCTTGGTTTATTTCACTGCTATTATTTACCCTGTTGTGACCCCTGTACCTCAGGACAGATTAACATTTACCCCTGCTGCTATTATTTTTTTTCTTCACAGTGTCAACCCTGATACATGTGGCAGCCATAGGGTGTATGTGTAATTCCTACCTGTATATTAAACATTGCATAGTGATTGCCAGTTTTTCATTGTTGCCAAGCTATATTCATATGTTATCCAAACTTATCACAAATGCAAAACAAACTATTATTTACATTCATTCTCTCAGCAGTTGTGGTCCTTAATTTACATCTATTATCAAAACATAAGGGAATTTTGTTTCACCAAACCCTGACATAATACTAAGCCTTCCTCATGGATCCAGCTGGGATGAATACCCATTTGCAGAACCTCACACAGAGGGTTGATCTGCTCACCGAAGCTTTAAACACCCTGAAAGTTGAAAATGACACCATGAAGGCGTACATTAGAGATGTTGTGGATAAGAGGGTCCCCATACTAGAGCCCCAGGTTAGCACCCCAGAGAAATTCAGTGGTGATAGGTCTCAATACTGAGATTTCAAGAATGCCTGTCTTCTCTTATTTTCTTTAAAACCCCATACATATCCAAATGACAGAGCTAGAGTTCTCACAGTTATCTCCTATCTAAGAGGTGAGCCCCGTACCTGGGCTAACTCTTACTTTGAAAACAATGATGAGATACTAAACTCTCTGGAGAATTTTTTTCTTGCCATGGGGAACCTATATGAGGATCCCTATAAGCAAATTACAGCAGAGAATGCAATGAGAAACCTTAAACAAAGGAAAAGATTAGTCGAAGATTATATCACTGAGTTCAAAAAATGGGCTAAGGATACACAGTGGAATAATCTGTCACTGAGAAACCAGTTTCGGTTGGGCCTCTCAGACGGTATAAAGGATGAGCTTTCCCGTTCTGAGTTACCCCAAACCCTTGAGGAATTGATGACACTAAGCATCACCATTGATAGGCGTCTCAGGGAGAGACAACAGGAGCGCTCCTATCATGAAAATTACCAAAAGAAACATTACACTCCTCCTGTGACTAAGTCCACTCCTGAGCCTATGGACATAGGTTTTACTAAAGGCCCACTCACAACAGAGGAAAAGAACAGGAGAAGGTCAAATAACTTATGCCTCTATTGTGCTTCTGAGTCACATACTGTTAGAGATTGTCCTTCCCTGCAGAAACAAAATAAGGGTAAGACTTATATTCAGCCTTTTTGTTGTACCACCCAACATTCACCCACTCCTTATTTACAACTGTCTCTTCTCTTACAGTGGGAGTCTCACCGGGTCATGGGTTCTGCGATCATTGACTCTGGAGCTACAGCATCATATATTGATAGTGTGTTTACCCATACAAATAAAATACCTATAGTCAAAAAAAAGTCTCCTGTGTTATTAAGGGGAATTGATGGTAATCCTATTCCAGATGGTCCAGTAGTGTATCAGACCATTCCCTTACTTATTTCTTTCACTGACAATCATAGGGAGTACATCACATTTGATATTATCCCGTCCCCTATCTCACCTATCGTACCAGGGATAAATTGGCTTCATACACATAACGCCAAAATTGATTGGTCTAATTTAACTCTTTTCTTTGATTCAAAGTATTGTCTTACTACTTGTTTTCCAGCTACTGCTTTACATACAACGGAACTTCCTCCCGTTGTCAAGCTTCCTGAGGTTTACCAGGACTTTGCTGACGTTTTTAGTAAAGCAGAATCTGAAAACCTACCGCCCCATAGGAAGTATGATTGCCCTATAGAGATCATACCAGGTTCAGAAATCCCTACTGGGCATATATACCCACTTTCCAACCCAGAGTTATCACACCTAAAGTCTTATTTAGAGGAAAATCTGAAAAGAGGTTTCATCCGACCTTCCACCTCACCTGCTAGTGCAGGGATTTTCTTCGTAAAGAATAAAGACGGTTCACTTAGACCCATTGTCGATTATCGACAATTAAACAAGATAACGATTAAAAACTGTTATCCATTGCCTCTTATTCCTGAGCTCATAGAGAGGTTGGAGGGTGCACAGTTTTTCACCAAACTGGACTTAAGGGGTGCCTATAACCTCATCCGAATTAAATCTGGTGATGAGTGGCTTACGGCATTTCGAACCCGTTATGGCTTGTTCGAATATGTCGTAATGCCTTTTGGGTTATGTAATGCCCCCGCGACGTTCCAGCACCTTATTAACGACATTTTTAGAGATATACTCAATATTTTCGTTGTCATTTATCTTGACGATATCTTGATATACTCCAAAACTTACCAACAACACATCTCTCACGTCAGACAAGTACTATCTAGACTCAGGGGTAACCACTTATATGCTAAAGCAGAAAAATTTCTTTTTAACACACAGTCTATCACTTTTCTGGGGTATGAGATTTCCCCCACTGGTATTTCAATGGAAAACAAAAAGGTTGAAGCAGTCTTAAATTGGCCTACCCCCAAAAATGTTAGACAAGTTCAATCATTTTTGGGGTTTGCAAATTTTTACCGCAAATTTATAAAAAACTTTTCTAAGATAGCTATACCTCTCACTTCCCTCACTAAAGGTCATATTCCTTTTAAGTGGACACAACAAGCCCAGCATGCTTTCGATTTATTCAAACATATGTTTACCTCTGCACCCATACTCAGTGACAGAGGGACGCAATTCTCTAGTAAACTTTGGTCCCAATTTTGCAAAATTTTCTCTGTAGAAAGGAAACTGACAACAGCTTACCACCCTCAATGTAATGGCCAGACGGAGAGATGTAACCAGTGGCTGGAACAGTTTTTAAGACTTTTTTGCTCTGCTAATCAGAATTCCTGGTCAGAATTCTGTTATAACAATACTATTCATTCCACCACTGGTATCACCCCGTTCTTTGCTAACTATGGTTTCCATCCGGTTTTCCACGTATTTGAACCATCTGACACCTTTTCACCCACAATATCAGAACTATCAAACAACATCTCATCTAACTTCCAAGCCATTGAATCCGCAATTAAAAGTGCAAAGGAAGTATATAAGAAGTATTATGATAGACATAGACGTCCTCCTCCTACCTATAAGGAAGGTGATCTGGTTTGGCTCTCTACCAAACACTTACATCTCAACACCCCCTCCAGGAAGATGTCTCCCCTATTTATTGGTCCTTATCCTGTTTCAGCAGTTATCAATGCTAACACTGTACGTCTCAAACTGCCTGACACCTTCAGAATTCATCCTACCTTCCACGTCTCCCTCCTAAAACCCTATCGGGTTCTCAGGGACTCTGGATCCCTTCTTGCTACTCCCCCGCTCTCCATAGATCCTGCTTTGGAATATGAGGTGCATTCCATTTTGGATTCCCGGTTACGACGTGGTCGACTGGAATATCTCATTCGATGGAAGGGGTATTCTCCTGATGAAGATTCCTGGGAGCCTGCTAGCAACATCTCTGCCCCACGTTTACTCTCATCCTTCCACCAGCGTCATCCGGATCGTCCTAGACCTTGAGCCTCGGAGTGGCTCCTTGAAGGGGGGATTCTGTCAGGAATCTAGCTCACAGTTCAATGTCCCTTTAACGTCAGCAATTACCTTTCCCTCTTCCTATTTAAGGCTCCTCCTTGCTAAGCTCATTGCTTAGTATTGCAGTTCTGAAGTTGTTCAATTCTGTGAGCCTTTGCCTGGAAACTACCTATCCGGATTTCTACTTGATCCTTTTACAAGCTGTCAGCGTCTGGATTCAATATCCTTTTTCACTTAATGATAACCGGTTGCACCTTAGTTCTGTATTCTCTGCTTAAACGTTATTGCTCTGTTTAGGTCTTACCTTTTTTGTTGCTCTGTTCCTCGCATATCTCTCAAAGCCTTCCGCTCTCCATACCTGCTTCCTGCTCTGCTCTACACTGGAACGCGGTGACGTCATCGCCGGCTGTGACTCACTCCTCATCTCACAGCAGGCCTGAAGCCTGCTAGTTCTCCGGAGTTTCCTTTTGCCTCCTGCCTTCCCATTCAGTATACAGTCTCTAAGGAGTTTGTGAGTAAAGTACTTGTTTATCTCATAAATCTATTTCTCTGCCTTAATTCCTGCCGCAGTGTGACTTTATTTTTACTTTATCACCTTATGAGAGTTCTAATCCGTTCTCCTTTATACCTAAGTTACCATATTGTTGCTCTGAGTAGGTCTTGGTTTATTTCACTGCTATTATTTACCCTGTTGTGACCCCTGTACCTCAGGACAGATTAACATTTACCCCTGCTGCTATTATTTTTTTTCTTCACAGTGTCAACCCTGATACATGTGGCAGCCATAGGGTGTATGTGTAATTCCTACCTGTATATTAAACATTGCATAGTGATTGCCAGTTTTTCATTGTTGCCAAGCTATATTCATATGTTATCCAAACTTATCACAAATGCAAAACAAACTATTATTTACATTCATTCTCTCAGCAGTTGTGGTCCTTAATTTACATCTATTATCAAAACATAAGGGAATTTTGTTTCACCAAACCCTGACAGGAAGGTTTGGTCCACCTCTACAGATATAGCTAATAAATTCAAAAGGTATTACGGGGACCTTTATAACCTTGACAAGGAAAACATCCCCCCAAACAGTCGGACATAATTAGTTACCTTACCCAACTGTGACTCCCCTCTCTTACTGCAGCACAAAAGTCAGATTTAGAAGCCCCTTTCACCCTTGAGGAACTCCAGAAAGCCATACTTTCTTTTCCACCGGGAAAAGCCCCAGGTCCAGATGGCTTCGGACATGCCTATTATACTAAGTTTACAGATATTCTTGCTCCTCACCTGCTAGCCCATTTCTTAGACATAGATAATGATAAAACCTTTTCTCCTCAGGCCCTCCAAGCCCCCTTCCCACTTTACTATTTGTTTGCCTCTTAGAGGCTTTTGCCGCCAAAATAAGACAGAACCAGGAAATAGAAGGCATAGTAGTAGGTGGCGAGGAATCCAAATTATCTCTATTCGCCGATGATGTGCTTTTCACTCTCACTAACCCTATTAAGTCGATTTCCCTCCTACTGGAAGAATTATCACTTTTCAACAAATTAATGAATTTCCTGATTAACCCTCCAAGTCGGAGATTATGGGGGTCTCTCTCACTCCCAGTTTGGAACAACAAATTCTGTTAGTCTGCCCCTTCTGTCTCTGTAAGAACTCCCTAAAATACTTAGGTATCTATCTGGCCGAAAACCTGGAGTCAGTCTATAACTTAAATTATATCCCTATTAAGCTAGCATGAGAACTCGATTTATCCTCATGGCATGCTAAGCATCTTACCTGGATAGGTAGGATCAACGCGGTAAAGATGACGGTCTTCCCCAGACTTTTGTACATTTTACAAACCCTCCCCATCCCTCTCCCTCCCGATTTACTATGAAAATCCAACAATTATTCAGCTCCTATATTTGGAAGGGAAGATATCCAAGAATAAACAGAAAGATAATGATGGGCCCTAGGAACTATGGTGGGCTGGGGGTACCCTATATAGAATCCTACAGACTAGCAATCTTTATACAAAGAATCCTCAATTGGAGGATACATAGAGAACAAAAGAGGTGGATTCAACTGGAAGAACAATTCAACAAAGGACTACACTTACGAACCTTCTGCTGGCACCCTGACTCTGTCAGACTGATTAGGGATATAGATGACCTGATCACTAGGAAAACTTTGTCCCAATGGGAACTGGCAAACAGGATTAACCCATACCTTTCTTCAAGACCCTCCCCTCTTACCTCTTTGACCCATAATTCTGAATTCTCTCTGACTGACCTAGGGATACATAACTCTTGTGCGAACTCTCTTACAGACACGGCTATTCATCACCTTTCGGACGACGAACACATATGCTCTAACACAAATCTTCAAGAGCTTGGGCTCTCATGGGCTCACAACTGGTTTAATTATAGAAGAGTCCATCACTATATAACAACTCATAAACATAAATACAACCTGGTGAAGCCCCTGACCACGCTAGAAAAAGCTACTCACTTCTAAAACCCTGCTTAAGCACTCACTATCCAGAATATATAATATCTTATCTCAAACCCCCCTGGCAACTTACCATGCTCCATAGAATCTTGGGAACGGGAATTGGGGGTTATTATCCTCCCCCAGACAGTATCCTCCATATTTAATAAAACTAAGTCGTCTTCATCTTCAGCGGACATTGTTGAAATTAATTATAAAATACTTCATAACTGGTATTTTACCCCTAGGCGTTTACACAAATTGTACCCTACAACAAGAAATCGCTGCTGGCGATGCGGCCACGTCGGTAGTGGAATGGGACATATGTGGTGGTGGTGTAATAGCATAAACCAATTTTGGTGGGAGAAATAGAGGAGATCTTCCAGAGACTACTGCCCCTAGACCCCCTAATTTTCCTACTAAACAAACACCTAAAACTCCCATCCAAGGCTCACAGTATATTGTTTAGAATACTTACTAACAGTGCAAAGTCTCTTATCGCCAAAAACTGGAAATCTGATGCCCCCCCAACCATTGCAATGTGGAGGCAGAAAGTCACAGACCTAATAGAACTAGAGGAGTATAGATATTACAGGACGGATACCAGAGACCTTTTTTATTATAGCACAAGATTTATGGGATCAATACTTGAAGCTCAAACAAAACAGTTGACATTACCTCCTAGACACCCATCCTAGCAAGTAGTCTGACAAGGTAAACCAGAATGGAATAAAACATTGTAGCTGTAGAAAACAACGATATGTACGCCTAATCAATATATAACTGGAACACTAGTTTGAGATTATTGTATATACATAATATTACACTCACTTGAGTTCAAATGTGAGAACAGTTATTTGTTTATATTTTCTTGTATCATATTATTTTTCTTGTATGTTACTGCTGATCTGTTTTTAACACTGTGATCTCAATAAGTTCTCAATAAAAAAAGAATTTGGAATAAAATGACATCAAGTGGAAGAGTGGTAAAACTTACAGCCCGATATCGGGATTAGCACTAGTTAGAGCAGTAACCGGAAGAATGGGCAGAATAATCCCATGGTCACTGTGGACTAGGGTAGTCTACCCCGATGTTCAAGTTAGGATTGTATTTCTTGATGTTCATATATATATGTTCTCTTTAACTTGTTGTTTGTTGTACACTAAACAAAACTTTTTTGTATGCTTCTTGTATACCTTGTTATTTGATGTATTCTACAAAAAAAAAGTATGCTTTGTCCTTTGAAAAGGGGGAAGATGTGATGAGAGTGGGAGGTGACGTCATCGGATGGGGGGCGTGGCTGAGGGCCGTTATTCTCTATGTCGCATTGCTTAGTTAGATGTGTTGTACAAGCTGTATACTTCTATACTCTGCAATAAAATAGAGTTGTACCTTCTATGCTGTGTCCTGCATCGCATGACAGTTGGGTATGTGTTTAAGCGCCAGTATAACATTTTTTTTAAAAAGCATTTATAAATTTGTTTAAGAAACAATTAGAATTATTGTATAGAAAAATAGCAAATATAGGCAAGTATCCCAGCTTTTTTCTCCCCAGAAGTACTCTTTATACATTGCTACCAATGGAACTCTGGGTAAGAGATGCAAATCAGATATACAATATCTCATGATTTTTGCTTTTAATACTGTGCTCAACCACAACAATTCCCCTTTATTGGGTAAGTGCAGCAAAAACAAATCACAAACACACAAAAGTGGGCTGTTTTTTTGCTGCACCTGCCCAATAAAAATTCCTGTGGTTGAACATAGTATTGGGAGCAAAAAGCATGAGAAATTGTATTTCAAATTTGCATATTTTACCCAAAGTTCTCTGGTGCTCTGGTAACAATGTATAAAAAGCACCTCTCTTCAAAGCTTGTTCATGAGACACACATGCATGTTGATTCTTAGCTGCAGACAGAGAAGAGAGTGTGCCTTTATTGAAATCAGCAGCACTGTCAGTAGCTATGAGACTGGCTACCCCATATCCTCCTCACAAAATACATTTAAACCAAAAAACAGTAAGGAGGTGGGGGCAGTGGTTGGAAAATCCAAAGAGGATGTTAAAAAGTAATTTTAATGCTTTCAAGGGACATTAAACCCAAAATTTTTATTTCATGATTCAGATAGAGGATTTAATTTTAAACAACTTTCCAATTTACTTCTGTTATCTAATTTGCTTCATTCTTCAGATACCCTTTGTTGAAGAAATAATGCACATGGGGAGCCAATCACATGAGGCATCTATGTGCAGCCACCAATCAGCAGCTACTGAGTCTATCTAGATATGCTTTTCAGCAAAGTATATCGATTGAATGAAGCATATTAGGTAATAAAAGTAAATTAGAGCGTTGTTTAAAATGGTATACTCTTTCTAAATCATAAAGAAAAAGTATGGGTTTCATGACCCTTTAAACACATATTAAGATACAGGCACACCATGTTACATCTACAGTTAGTGTTTTTATTTGCAGTGTACTTCACTGTACCTTTAATTATCACCGGACACATCTGGAAATAGTACGGAGCCCCAGAGGTGTCACACAAGATATTTTTTTTATAAATCGTGAGTACATTTTCCTAAAGCACGAGTTATAAAAAAAAAAGTTTTGCAGAATCTGATTTTTCCATGAATTGATTAAAATGATGTTGCTGATGTATGTGGCGAACAGATCTCAGTAATGTGTCACATAGCATGACATGACAGCTCTGGCCATTGTCACACAGACCCAGAACATGTACGTTGGATGCCCCCAGAGAGCTTATCAATAACCCAGTTCCATAGGGAGCACAAGTCTTCTCCAGCCTCAGCTGTATGGAGAGGTCACAAAAGTGGGCACCTGACTTTGTAAAAGTTCTAGAAGTAAAATGGTTGTAACATCACTGTTTTATCATTCTGCACACAGTGCCATTCAGTCCAAATGTCTTGCACAATACATCCACTCTGTTGCTGTTCCCCAGTTTTTTCACTAGATGGCGCAAATAAACAAGCTGCAGGTTTTAGTAAAGGTTGCGCCGCCTCCTTCAGTACCTCACACAGCGTTCTGATTCTCATGGTTGCCATGGATACCCGGTCCTCTTCTAAAGAGCTTTCCATCTTCTCCGGGACCACGCCCTATGTTCTCCTAATTGGTTGCCGTACTGCACTTAGCTGGTTTCCATTCGTAGAAGGCTGAAAGTGACGTCACGGATTATGGCTGGTACCGCCCCTTATCGCTGTGTGTGTCTGTCAGTGTTAGTGGCGGGCAGTGAGTATCACACAGGTAGGTACTTGGGGTACAGTGGGTGCACGCTGAGTGCTGCTGATGGTGAGGGCAGGTCGCTAGCGGATGGGCTTATCTGCGGCGGGCAGAGAGTGAGTGCAGACTGGTACCTGCCGGGGCAGAGAGTGCAGACTGGTACCTGCTGGGGCAGAGAGTGCAGACTGGTACCTGCTGGGGCAGAGAGTGAGTGCAGACTGGTACCTGCTTGGGCAGAGAGTGAGTGCAGACTGGTACCTGCTTGGGCAGAGAGCAAGTGCAGAGAGCAAGTGCAGACTGGTACCTGCTGGGGCAGAGAGTGAGTGCAGACTGGTACCTGCTTGGGCAGAGAGCAAGTGCAGAGAGCAAGTGCAGACTGGTACCTGCTGGGGCAGAGAGTGAGTGCAGACTGGTACCTGCTGGGGCAGAGAGTGAGTGCAGACTGGTACCTGCTGGGGCAGAGAGTGAGCGCAGACTGGTACCTGCTGGGGCAGAGAGTGAGTGCAGACTGGTACCTGCTGGGGCAGAGAGTGAGTGCAGACTGGTACCTGCTGGGGCAGAGAGTGAGTGCAGACTGGTACCTGCTTGGGCAGAGAGCAAGTGCAGAGAGCAAGTGCAGACTGGTACCTGCTGGGGCAGAGAGTGAGTGCAGACTGGTACCTGCTTGGGCAGAGAGCAAGTGCAGAGAGCAAGTGCAGACTGGTACCTGCTGGGGCAGAGAGTGAGTGCAGACTGGTACCTGCTGGGGCAGAGAGTGAGTGCAGACTGGTACCTGCTGGGGCAGAGAGTGAGCGCAGACTGGTACCTGCTGGGGCAGAGAGTGAGTGCAGACTGGTACCTGCTGGGGCAGAGAGTGAGTGCAGACTGGTACCTGCTGGGGCAGAGAGTGAGTGCAGACTGGTACCTGCTGGGGCAGAGAGTGAGTGCAGACTGGAACCTGCTGGGGCAGAGAGTGAGTGCAGACGGGAACCTGCTGGGGCAGAGAGTGAGTGCAGACTGGTACCTGCTGGGGCAGAGAGTGAGTGCAGACTGGTACCTGCTGGGGCAGAGAGCAAGTGCAGACTGATACCTGCTGGGGCAGAGAGTGAGTGCAGAGAGCAAGTGCAGACTGGTACCTGCTGGGGCAGAGAGCAAGTGCAGACTGGTACCTGCTGGGGCAGAGAGCAAGTGCAGACTGGTACCTGCTGGGGCAGAGAGTGAGTGCAGACTGGTACCTGCTGGGGCAGAGAGCAAGTGCAGACTGGTACCTGCTGGGGCAGAGAGCAAGTGCAGACTGGTACCTGCTGGGGCAGAGAGCGAGTGCAGACTGGTACCTGCTGGGGCAGAGAGCGAGTGCAGACTGGTACCTGCTGGGGCAGAGAGCGAGTGCAGACTGGTACCTGCTGGGGCAGAGAGCGAGTGCAGACTGGTACCTGCTGGGGCAGAGAGCGAGTGCAGACTGGTACCTGCTGGGGCAGAGAGCGAGTGCAGACTGGTACCTGCTGGGGCAGAGAGCGAGTGCAGACTGGTACCTGCTGGGGCAGAGAGCGAGTGCAGACTGGTACCTGCTGGGGCAGAGAGTGAGTGCAGACTGGTACCTGCTGGGGCAGAGAGTGAGTGCAGACTGGTACCTGCTGGGGCAGAGAGTGAGTGCAGACTGGTACCTGCTGGGGCAGAGAGTGAGTGCAGACTGGTACCTGCTGGGGCAGAGAGTGAGTGCAGACTGGAACCTGCTGGGGCAGAGAGTGAGTGCAGACTGGAACCTGCTGGGGCAGAGAGTGAGTGCAGACTGGAACCTGCTGGGGCAGAGAGGGAGTGCAGACGGGTACCTGCTGGGGCAGAGAGGGAGTGCAGACTGGTACCTGCTGGGGCAGAGAGGGAGTGCAGACTGGTACCTGCTGGGGCAGAGAGGGAGTGCAGACTGGTACCTGCTGGGGCAGAGAGGGAGTGCAGACTGGTACCTGCTGGGGCAGAGAGAGAGTGCAGACTGGTATCTGCCGGGGCAGATAGTGAGTGCAGGATGGTTTCTGCCGGGGCAGAGGGTAAGGGCACACTAGTACCTAGTGGGGGCAGAAAGTGCCGGCAAACTATTGGGGGCAGAATGTGAGCTCCTGGGGACAGAGAGTAAGGGCATTCTGGTAACTGCTGAGGGCAGAGTGTAAGGGCAGGGTGTGAGCTGCGGGGGGGCAGAGAGTGAGGGCAGGCTGTGAGCTGTGCAGGGCAGAGAGTTAGGGCAGGCTGTGAGCTGTGCAGGGCAGAGAGTGAGGGCAGGCTGTGAGCTGCGCGGAGCAGAGAGTGAGGGCAGGCTGTGAGCTGCGGGGGTCAGAGAGTGAGGGCAGGTTGTGAGCTGTGCAGGGCAGAGAGTGAGGGCAGGTTGTGAGCTGCGGGGGGCAGAGAGTGAGGGCAGGCTGTGAGCTGCGGGGGCAGAGAGTGAGGGCAGGTTGTGAGCTGTGCGGGGCAGAGAGTGAGGGCAGGCTGTGAGCTGCGGGAAGCAGAGGGTGAGGGCAGGCTGTGAGCTGTGCAGGGCAGAGAGTGAGGGCAGACTGTGAGATGTGCTGGGCAGAGGGTGAGGGCAGGCTGTGAGATGTGCTGGGCAGAGGGTGAGGGCAGACTGTGAGCTGTGCAGGGCAGAGAGTGAGGGCAGGCTGTGAGCTGTGCAGGGCAGAGAGTGAGGGCAGGCTGTGCAGGGCAGAGGGTGAGGGCAGGCTGTGAGCTGTGCAGGGCAGAGGGTGAGGGCAGGCTGTGAGCTGTGCAGGGCAGAGGGTGAGGGCAGGCTGTGAGCTGTGCAGGGCAGAGGGTGAGGGCAGGCTGTGAGCTGTGCAGGGCAGAGGGTGAGGGAAGGCTGTGAGCTGTGCAGGGCAGAGGGTGAGGGCAGACTGTGAGATGTGCTGGGCAGAGGGTGAGGGCAGACTGTGAGATGTGCTGGGCAGAGGGTGAGGGCAGACTGTGAGCTGTGCAGGGCAGAGAGTGAGGGCAGGCTGTGAGCTGTGCAGGGCAGAGAGTGAGGGCAGGCTGTGCAGGGCAGAGGGTGAGGGCAGGCTGTGAGCTGTGCAGGGCAGAGGGTGAGGGCAGGCTGTGAGCTGTGCAGGGCAGAGGGTGAGGGCAGGCTGTGAGCTGTGCAGGGCAGAGGGTGAGGGCAGGCTGTGAGCTGTGCAGGGCAGAGGGTGAGGGCAGGCTGTGAGCTGTGCAGGGCAGAGGGTGAGGGCAGGCTGTGAGCTGTGCAGGGCAGAGGGCAAGCTGTGAGCTGTGCAGGGCATAGGGTGAGGGCAGGCTGTGCGGGGTAGAAGGTGAGGGCAGGCTGTGCGGGGCAGAGGGTGAGGGCAGGCTGTGCGGGGCAGAGGGTGAGGGCAGGCTGTGAGCTGTGCGAGGCAGAGAGTTAGGGCAGACTAGGAAGAGCTGCTGCTAAGAATGATGGTGATCTGGTGTGGTTTGAAATTACTGTAACCTTTTAGAGTCACTCAAAATTCAAAGACCTCTTCCCATTAAATAAATCAATTCCTGGTGTTATCTAATGAGGATGAGTTGTGACGCTTATTCACACTTTACTGTTTCCTAGAACTGCTTAATAGTTGGACAAATTTGTCATGAGAGAATTATTTGAATTCACAGTATATGTATATAGTGAGTTGAGATCTGTGAGGACTCTGGAGGTACAGAAACCAATGGGGTGGCTGGGTGTTTGTGTTGATGCAATGGTAACACAGTTATAAGATGTACATGGAATGCGTAACAGTGAAATATGTATATATTTATTATTGCTGGTTATTTAACTAGCAGTTTTTTTTCCCATGGAAAATATATCAGTGCCCAAGAGGAAGCATGATGGGTGTATCCTAGTATGTTGTAGTGATAACAGAGCAGGAGCATCCCCTGATAGGCAAGTGGTGTGACAATGTATGAAAGATATTAGGCCAGGTGCGTCTGTAGATGTGTGAGGGACACCAGGGTAGGTGCGTCTGTAGATGTGTGAGGGACACCAGGGTAGGTACATCTGTTTATGTGTGAGGGACACCAAGGTAGGTGAGTCTGTTAATGTATGAGGGATACCAATGTAGGTGTGGATGTGTGAGGGATACCAAGGTAGGTGCGTCAGTGGATGTGTGAGGAACACAAGGGTAGGTGCGTCTGTAGATGTGTGAGGGACACCAGGGTAGGTGCGTCTGTAGATGTGTGAGGGATACCAGGGTAGGTACATCTGTGTATGTGTGAGGGACACCAATGTAGCTGTGGATGTGTGAGGGACACCAAGGTAGGTGCGTCAGTGGATGTGTGAGGGACATTGGGGTAGGTGCATCTGTAGATTTGTGAGGGACACCAAGGTAGGTGTGTCTGATGCGTTAGGGACACCAGGGTTGGTGCGCCTGATGCGTGAAAGACACCAGGGTTGGTGCACCTGATGCGTGAAAGACACCAGGGTTGGTGCGCCTGATGCGTGAAAGACACCAGGGTTGGTGCGCCTGATGCGTGAGGGACACCAGGGTTGGTGCGTCTGATGCGTGAGGGACACCAGGGTTGGTGCGTCTGATGCGTGAGGGACACCAGGGTTGGTGCGTCTGATGCGTGAGTGACACCAGTGTAGGTGTATGAGTTGGTAGGAATGATATATAACATAATTCTAAGCAGTTTACCTTATCTTCTTGACAGGTATACAAGAATGACCATGATGGAGACTTCTGCAGCAGGTAGTGAGCTGCTACTACCCCACCGTGAAAATGAAGGCAGTATACGGAAGGTGAGCTCTTTGTACATGTCACTTACACTACCTGTTACATACATGTGTAGCTTACCCTAACACACCATGGTACTTACATGAGTGCACTCAGGTTTTATACAGAAGATGACACCAGTTACATTTGTATGTAGCTTACCCTAACACACCATGGTACTTACATGAGTGCACTCAGGTTTTATACAGAAGATGACACCAGTTACATTTGTATGTAGCTTACCCTAACACACCCTGATACTTACATGAGTGCACTCAGGTTTTATACAGAAGATGACACCAGTTACATATGTGTGTAGCTTACCCTAACACACCCTGATACTTACATGAGTGCACTCAGGTTTTATACAGAAGATGACACCAGTTACATATGTGTGTAGCTTACCCTAACACACCATGGTACTTACATGAGTGCACTCAGGTTTTATACAGAAGATGACACCAGTTACATTTGTATGTAGCTTACCCTAACACACCCTGATACTTACATGAGTGCACTCAGAAGGTTATATACAGACGATGACACCAGTTACATATGTATGTAGCTTACCCTAACACACCCTGATACTTACATGAGTGCACTCAGAAGGTTATATACAGACGATGACACCAGTTACATATGTATGTAGCTTACCCTAACACACCCTGATACTTACATGAGTGCACTCAGAAGGTTATATACAGACGATGACACCAGTTACATATGTATGTAGCTTACCCTAACACACCCTGATACTTACATGAGTGCACTCAGAAGGTTATATACAGAAGATGACACCAGTTACATATGTGTGTAGCTTACCCTAAGGGACAGAAGGAAGTATGGTGAAGTAGAGCTCTTTATACGCCTTTGGCTTAGACAGCATTGCCACTAGATTAGTAAGTGATAGATGAGGAAGGCTAGTTAAGGTATGGTGGGGTTTCTTTGCAGTATAGATACTAGACGTGAAGGTGCAAAGAGAATAAAACAGTGTTGTGTTGCAGGGTCAGCCTGTTGGGGTTAGTTGCATGGTTGGTTAAGGACAGTGAGCTGCAGTATATGCTGGTGTTTATCAGTCAGTGACGGTGCGTGCATGCAATAGGGTTTATCAGTCAGTGACGGTGCGTGCATACAATAGGGTTTATCAGTCAGTGGCGGTGCGTGCATACAATAGGGTTTATCAGTCAGTGACGGTGCGTGCATACAATAGGGTTTATCAGTCAGTGACGGTGCGTGCATACAATAGGGTTTATCAGTCAGTAGCGGTGCGTGCATACAATAGGGTTTATCAGTCAGTGACGGTGCGTGCATACAATAGGGTTTATCAGTCAGTGACGGTGCGTGCATACAATAGGGTTTATCAGTCAGTGACGGTGCGTGCATACAATAGGGTTTATCAGTCAGTGACGGTGCGTGCATACAATAGGGTTTATCAGTCAGTGGCGGTGCGTGCATACAATAGGGTTTATCAGTCAGTGACGGTGCGTGCATACAATAGTGTTTATCAGTCAGTGATGGTGCGTGCATACAATAGGGTTTATCAGTCAGTGACGGTGCGTGCATACAATAGTGTTTATCAGTCAGTGACGGTGCGTGCATACAATAGTGTTTATCACTCAGTGACGGTGCGTGCATACAATAGTGTTTATCACTCAGTGGCGGTGCGTGCAAGCAATAGGGTTTATCAGTCAGTGACGGTGCGTGCATACAATAGGGTTTATCAGTCAGTGACGGTGGGTGGCGGTGCGTGCATACAATAGGGTTTATCAGTCAGTGACGGTGCGTGCATACAATAGTGTTTCTCGGTCAGTGACGGTGCGTGCATACAATAGTGTTTATCACTCAGTGGCGGTGCGTGCAAGCAATAGGGTTTATCAGTCAGTAGCGGTGCGTGCATACAATAGGGTTTATCAGTCAGTGGCGGTGCGTGCATACAATAGGGTTTATCAGTCAGTGGCGGTGCGTGCATACAATAGGGTTTATGAGTAAGTGACGGTGCGTGCATACAATAGGGTTTATCAGTCAGTGACGGTGCGTGCATACAATAGGGTTTATCAGTCAGTGGTGGTGCGTGCATACAATAGTGTTTATCAGTCAGTGACGGTGCGTGCATACAATAGGGTTTATCAGTCAGTGGCGGTGCGTGCATACAATAGGGTTTATCAGTCAGTGGCGGTGCGTGCATACAATAGGGTTTATCAGTCAGTGACGGTGCGTGCATACAATAGGGTTTATCAGTCAGTGACGGTGCGTGCATACAATAGGGTTTATCAGTCAGTAGCGGTGCGTGCATACAATAGGGTTTATCAGTCAGTAGCGGTGCGTGCATACAGTACTGTTTATCAGTCAGTGACGATGTGTGCATACAATAGGGTTTATCAGTCAGTGACGGTGCGTGCATACAGTACTGTTTATCAGTCAGTGACGATGTGTGCATACAATAGGGTTTATCAGTCAGTGACGGTGCGTGCATACAGTACTGTTTATCAGTCAGTGACGATGTGTGCATACAATAGTGTTTATCAGTCAGTGGCGGTGCGTGCATACAATAGGGTTTATCAGTCAGTGACGGTGCGTGCATACAATAGGGTTTATCAGTCAGTGACGGTGCGTGCATACAGTACTGTTTATCAGTCAGTGACGATGTGTGCATACAATAGGGTTTATCAGTCAGTGACGGTGCGTGCATACAGTACTGTTTATCAGTCAGTGACGATGTGTGCATACAATAGGGTTTATCAGTCAGTGACGGTGCGTGCATACAGTACTGTTTATCAGTCAGTGACGATGTGTGCATACAATAGTGTTTATCAGTCAGTGGCGGTGCGTGCATACAATAGGGTTTATCAGTCAGTGACGGTGCGTGCATACAATAGGGTTTATCAGTCAGTGACGGTGCGTGCATACAGTACTGTTTATCAGTCAGTGACGGTGCGTGCATACAATAGGGTTTATCAGTCAGTGACGGTGCGTGCATACAATAGTGTTTCTCGGTCAGTGGCGGTGCGTGCATACAATAGTGTTTATCAGTCAATGGTGCGTGCATACAATAGGGTTTATCATTCAGTGACGGTGCGTGCATACAATAGTGTTTATCAGTCAGTGGCGGTGCGTGCATACAATAGTGTTTCTCAGTCAGTGGCGGTGCGTGCATACAATAGTGTTTATCAGTCAGTGGCGGTGCGTGCATACAATAGGGTTTATCAGTGCATACAATAGGGTTTATCAGTCAGTGGTGGTGCGTGCATACAATAGGGTTTATCAGTCAGTGGCGGTGCGTGCATACAGTACTGTTTATCAGTCAGTGACGGTGCGTGCATACAATAGGGTTTATCAGTCAGTGGCGGTGCGTGCATACAGTACTGTTTATCAGTCAGTGACGGTGCGTGCATACAATAGGGTTTATCAGTCAGTGGCGGTGCGTGCATACAGTACTGTTTATCATTCAGTGGTGCCTGCATACAATAGTGTTTATCAGTTAGTGGCGGTGCTAGCATACAATAGTGTTTATCAGTCAGTAGCGGTGCGTGCATACAATAGGGTTTATCAGTCAGTAGCGGTGAGTGCATACAGTACTGTTTATCAGTCAGTGGTGGTGCCTGCATACAATAGGGTTTATCACTCATTGACGGTGCGTGCAAACAATAGGGTTTATCACTCGGTGACGGTGCGTGCATACAATAGGGTTTATCAGTCAGTGGCGGTGCGTGCATACAATAGTGTTTATCAGTCAGTAACGGTGCGTGCATACAATAGGGTTTATCACTCAGTGACGGTGCATGCATACAATAGTGTTTATCAGTCAGTGTTGGTGAGTGCATACAGTACTGTTTATCAGTCAGTGGTGCCTGCATACAATAGTGTTTATCAGTTAGTGGCGGTGCTAGCATACAATAATGTTTCTTTTCTATGGCATGGAGACTCCACAAAACATCCTAATTACTAGTGGGATATTCACTTCTGGCCAGCAGGAGGAGGCAAAAAGCACCCCAGCAGAGCTGTTAAGTATCACTTCCCTTACCCATAACCCCCAGTCATTCTCTTTGCCTTGATTACGGGAGGATGGCGAAGATGGTGTCTGAAGATTTCTTTTAATCTTTTTATGGGTACTTTTCCCTGCAAATAAGAATTGGGGTCTAACTGTGTCCATGTCAATCTCTTTAGTTAGAGTAATGGTGGCTATTAGCAGTTAGAAGATGGCGAGGTGGTCTTTTCTTAAACTTCTAACATTATTGCTACCCCTATTATGGAAAGCCAGAGTTGGTTACTCTGTTCTTTCTTTTCTACAGGTCCCTGCTAGAAATTGAGAAGCTGCCACACCTCAGAAAACAGCTCCTGCCTGACAGAGCAGGATCCACAGGTAAGTGCTTTCCCTTATAGGTTTGAAGGTACCGGCACTATAGGGTTAAATCCTTATGGAGAGCATTTGAATCTGTTTTAGGAGCGCTGCTTATACGTGAAAAGAGGCATAATTTTTTATTGGGGGTTTAGAGATGGGAGAGTATATGAAGTGTTTGACAGGTGTTCTACTTTTAACTTGTTGCAATCACTTTTCAGCTCAGCTTATTGGCCCAATCACTTTTGCTGTGCTGCTGTTGGTTTTCGCCCCGTTTTTTGTTTGGCGCAATTTAAAAAAATAAAAAAGTGTTTTTTTTATTGCAGTCACGTGACAACTGCTCAGCACTTCCGGCTTCTCTGTTCAGATTGGAGGTTGTGGAGGCTGCATTTTCTTCTACAGTGGCAAATGAATTTGGGCTGTTCCAGTAACAAGGAGGTGTTTTTTGCTACAGGGTGTGTCCAGTTTTCTGTGCTAGTGGGATAGCAACTTCTGGATGGGTAAGACCTCAGCAGAGCTGAGGGTTTTATTGCTTTATATAAATAAACTTAATTTGGCATTTAAATTTGTCCTGTTAATTGTGAACTGATACCCAATTATGGACACTAATATTGAATTGATTCATTTGAAAAATGCTTATTGTGTTTGGAGGCTAAGATAATTCCTCCTGTACAGTTTTGCTCTTCATGTTTAAATAAACTTTAAAGATAAGATGTCTCTCCCTGAGCCTCCTGTCTCTCCCATCAAGCTTCACATGCGGTGCTCTGCAGTTCCTCTCAACCTCCTGGGGGTGTTTTTTTTTTTTTTACCTGGGGATTTCGCTGCGCTTATTACTTCTGCTGTTTCTGTAGCTTTATCAGCTTTTCCAAAGGTTTCTGGTAAACGAAAGAGGAAATCTACATATTGATTTTAGTAAGGCTGACTCCGCTCAAGCTGCGTTAGTTTGTCTCAATTATCTGATGAGGATGATTCTTCAATGGCTTCTGAGGGGGAATTGTTAGATTCTGATACTGTAGTGACACATTCTGCACATTAAGAGGAGATTAATTTCATATTTAAGTTAAAACACCTCAAAGTTTTTTTGAAGGAGGTTCTTGCTACTTTGGAAGAATCTAAATCTCTTGCGGAGAATCCAAAGAGGTCTAGTAAGCCTAATAGGGTATATGATGTACCCTCATCTGTGAAAGTATTTCTAGTTCCAGACCGTATGGCAGATATTATAACTCAGGAATGGGATAAACCAGGGATTCCTTTTTCCCCGTCCCCTGTTTTTGAAAAGATGTTTCCTGTTGCTGACTCTTCTCGTGGCGCACGGTGCCCAAGTAGAGGGAGCTATCTCAACTCTGGCTAAGAGAACTACTATTCCTACTGAAGATAGTTGTTCTTTCAAGGATCCCATTGATAATAAGCTTGAGACTCTTTTGAAGATGATGTACATTCATCAGGGATTACAGTGGCAACCTGTTGCTAGTATTGCTCCAGTTGTGGGGGCAGCATCATATTGGTGCAATGATTTATCTAATCTTATCCTAGAAGAGACTACTATAGATGAGATCCAAGACGGGATCAAGGCTCTCAAGCTAGCCAATACCTTTATTTGTGATGCCAACATGTAAGATTTCTGGTTTTACTGGGTGCTAAGATTTCTGGTTTTACTGTGTTAGCTCGCAGAGCTCTCTGGTTTAAAATCTTGGTCTGCAGATATTACATCCAAGTCCAAGCTTTTATCTCTGCCTTATAAGGGTAAAACCTTGTTTGGAACAGGTCTGGCAGAAAATATTTCTGACATTACAGGTGGAAAGGGTTCTTTCCTACCTCAGGATAAAAAGAATAGACCTAAGGGTTGCTAGAATTCTAATATTGGTAACTTTAAGAGACAGAAGTCTTCCTCTTCCAAGTCGGATCAATCCAAGTCTTCTTAGAAGTCCAGTCAGCCAAGGAATAGGGGGAAGCAAGCTAAGAAGCCTTCCGTTGGTTCTAATAGAGCATGAAGGGGCCGCCCCCGATCCTGTAGCGAATCAAGTGGGGGGGGCAGGTTTTCTTTTTTTCCGCAGGCTTGGATACGCGAGGTTCCAGATCCTTGGGCCATAAATCTCCACCTGTCAAGGTTATCTGCAAATCAGATAAAGAGAGAGGCCTTCTTAAACTGCGTAAAGGACCTATCTCCCTGGGAGTGATTGTTCCAGTTTCTCTAGAGGAACAGGGTCTAAGATTCTATTCAAATCTTTTTGTAGTTCCCAAGAAGGAGGGCACTTTTTGTCCCATTTTGGACCTAAAGTGTCTAAATCAATTCCTCAGGGTTCCGTCCTTTAAGATGGAGACCATCCGTTCTATTCCCATCCGTTCTATTCTTCCTTTGGTCCAAAAGGATCAGTTCATGACAACCATAGATCTGAAGGACGCGTATCTTCATGTTCCTATTCACAGGGATCATTACCAATAGCGAAGGTTTGCCTTCCAGGACACACATTTGCAGTTTGGTGCCCTTCCTTTTGGCCTTGCTACAGCTCCCAGAATTTTTACAACGGTTCTGGGGGCTCATCTGGCAGTGGTGAGGTCCCAGGGTATTGCTGGGGCGCCTTATCTAGATGACATTCGGGTTCAAGCGCCATCTTTATATCTAGCAAGATCTCATACCGAGATGTTGTTGTCTATTCTACGTTCCCACAGGTGGAAAGTGAATCTGGGAAAGAGTTCCCTTGTTTCAGATACAAGGGTTTGTTTCTTGGGAACAATCATAGATTCCCTGTCCATGCAGATTTTTCTGACGGATGTCAGAATATCCAAGCTTCATGTTTCTTGCCTGTATCTCCAGTCTGCTATTCGTCCATCTGTAGCTCAATGCATGGAGGTGATTTGACTAATGGTTGCCGCCATGGACTTCATTCCTTTTGCTCTGATCCATCTGAGACCTCTGCAGCTATGCATGCTCAGTCAATGGAACAGGGACCAATCAGATCTCTCGCAGAAGATACATTTGGATTCCCCAACAAGAGTCTCTCTCTTTTTCTTTTTTCTCTTTCTCTTTTTTTCTCTTTCTCTTTTTCTCTCTTTTTCTCCTGTCTTGGGGGAACATGCTTCCTGAGGCCTTCCTGGGTGATTATGATCACAGACGCCAGCCTGTTAGACTGGGGAGCAGTTTGGGGTTTCTTAAAGACACAGGGTCTGTGGACTCTAGAGGTGTCGTCTCTTCCAATAAACATCTTGGAGTTGAGAGCAATTTTCTATGCTTTAATAGCTTAGCCTCAACTAGCTTTGGCCCAATTTATCAGTCGGACAACATCACCTCGGTGGCCTACATCAATCACCAGGGAGGAACTCAGAGTTCCTTGGCAATAAAGGAGGTGTCTTGCATTCTCCAGTGGGCGGAGTCTCAAGATTGCCATCTCTCTGCCATTCACATACCAGGGGTGAACTACTGGAAGGCGGATTTTTTAAGCAGGCAGACTTTTCATCTCGGAGAGTGGGCTCTCCACCCAGAGGTTTTCACAATGATAACTCTCAGGTGGGGGGTTCCTGAGTTGGATCTGATGGCGTCTCGTCAAAACGCCAAGCTTCCAAAGTACGGTTTAAGGTCAAGAGATCCTCAAGCCGTTCTGGTAGATGCTCTAGAGGTTCCCTGCAGCTTCAATCTAGCATACCTGTTTCCTCCATTTGCGTTGCTTCCACAAGTAATTGCTTGCATTAAACAGGAGAGAGCTTCTGTGATTCTAATAGCTCCTGCATGGCCTCACAGGATCTGGTTCGCTGATCTGGTGGCAATGTCATCTTTTCCGCCATGGAGGTTACCTTTCAGGAAGGACCTTCTACTTCAGGGTCCCTTTTTTCATCCAAATGTGGTTTCTCTGAAGCTGACTGCTTGGAGATTGAACGTCTAAGTTTGGCTAGACGTGGCTTCTCTGAGAAAGTCATAGATACTATGCTTCAGGCTCGTAAACCGGTTACTCGCAGAATTTACCATAGGGTATGATGTAAATACCTTCATTGGTGTGATTCAAAAGGTTTTTCTTGGAACAAAGTAAGGGTTCCTCAAATGTTGGCTTTTCTTCAGAAGGGCCTGGAGATGGGTTTGTCAGTCAGTACTTTAAAGGGTCTGATTTCTGCTGTGTCTATTCTTATGCATAAACGTCTGGCAGTTCTGCCAGATGTTCAGTCTTTTGTTCAGGCCTCAGTCAGGTTTTGTTCTTGCTATTTCTTCTGCTCGCAGAGTTTCTGAACTTTCGGCTCTGCAGTGTGATTCCCCTTACCTTATTTTTCATGCTGATAATGCAGTCCTTCGTGCTAAGTTGGGGTTTCTCCTAAGGTAGTGTCGGATTGCAATATTAATCAGGAAATTGTTGTTCCTTCTTTTTGTCCTAACCCTTCTTCCCAGAAGGAACGTCTTTTGCATAACTTGGATGTTGTATGCAATCTCTTAAATTTTACCTTCAAGCAACTAAATATTTTCAGCAGATTTCTACCCTCTTTATTGTTTTCTCTGTGGTCAGAAGGCCTCTTCTACCACTCTTTAACTTATATGTTATCCCTTTAACTTATGAGACAGCTGGACAGCAGCATCCTGAGAGAATTACGGCTCATTCCACTAGAGCTGTTTCATCTTCATGGGCTTTCAAAAATGAAGCTTCTGTGGAGCCAATCTGTAAGACAGCCACTTGGTCCTCTATTCATACTTTTTTCCAAATTCTACAAATTTGATACTTTTTGCCTCAGCTGAGACTTCTTTTGGGAGAAAGGTTCTTCAAGCGGTGGTGCCTTCAGTTTAGGTCAGCCTGTCTTGTTTTCCCTCCCTATTCATTCTGTGTCCTTTTAGCTTGGCTTTTGTTTCCCACTAGTAATTAGAATGTTTCGTAGAGTCTCCATGCCATAGGAAAGAAAACAAAATGTATGCTTACTTGATAAATTCATTTTTTTTATGGGCATGGAGAGTCCACAACCCACCCTTATTTAAATTAAGATTGCAGTTTTTTTTGTCTAGTCCTCAGGCACCTCTATACCCTTGTGTTATCTTCTTTTTCCGTTTCCCTTTGGCCGAATGACTGGGAGTTATGGGTAAGGGAAGTTATACTTAACAGCTCTGCTGGGGTGCTCTGTGTCTCCTCCTGCTTGCCAGGAGTGAATATCCCACTAGTAATGAGAATGTTTTGTGGACTCTCCATGCCCGCAAAGAAATACATTTATCAAGTTAGCATACATTTTGTCTTTTCGGTCACGGTCAGTGGCAGTGCGTGCATACAGTAGCGTTTATCAGTCAGTGGTGGTGCATACAGTAGTGTTTATCACTTGGTGACGGTGCGTACATACAATAGGGTTTATCACTCAGTGACGGTGCCTGCATACAATAGGATTTATCACTCAGTGACGGTGCGTGCATACAATAGGGTTTATCACTCAGTGACGGTGCGTGTATACAATAGTGTTTATCCCTCAGTGGCGGTGCGTGCATACAATAGGGTTTATCAGTCAGTGACGGTGCGTGCATACAATAGGGTTTATCAGTCAGTAGCGGTGCGTGCATACAGTAGTGTTTATCACTCGGTGACGGTGCGTGCATACAATAGGGTTTATCACTCAGTGACGGTGCCTGCATACAATAGGATTTATCACTCAGTGACGGTGCGTGCATACAATAGGGTTTATCACTCAGTGACGGTGCGTGCATACAATAGTGTTTATCACTCAGTGACGGTGCGTGCATACAATAGGGTTTATCAGTCGTGACGGTGCGTGCATACAATAGGGTTTATCACTCAGTGACGGTGCGTGCATACAATAGGGTTTATCACTCAGTGGCGGTGCGTGCATACAATAGGGTTTATCAGTCAGTGACGGTGCGTGCATACAATAGTGTTTATCAGTCAGTGACGGTGCGTGCATACAATAGGGTTTATCAGTCGTGACGGTGCGTGCATACAATAGGGTTTATCAGTCAGTGACGGTGCGTGCATACAATAGGGTTTATCAGTCAGTGACGGTGCGTGCATACAATAGGGTTTATCAGTCAGTGACGGTGCGTGCATACAATAGGGTTTATCAGTCAGTGACGGTGCGTGCATACAATAGGGTTTATCAGTCAGTGACGGTGCGTGCATACAATAGGGTTTATCCCTCAGTGGCGGTGCGTGCATACAATAGGGTTTATCACTCAGTGACGGTGCCTGCATACAATAGGGTTTATCACTCAGTGACGGTGCATGCATACAATAGGGTTTATCAGTCGTGACGGTGCATGCATACAATAGGGTTTATCAGTCGTGACGGTGCGTGCATACAATAGGGTTTATCAGTCGTGACGGTGCGTGCATACAATAGGGTTTATCAGTCGTGACGGTGCGTGCATACAATAGGGTTTATCAGTCAGTGACGGTGCGTGTATACAATAGTGTTTATCAGTCAGTGACGGTGCGTGCATACAATAGTGTTTATCAGTCGTGACGGTGCGTGCATACAATAGGGTTTATCACTCAGTGACGGTGCGTGCATACAATAGGGTTTATCAGTCAGTAGCGGTGCGTGCATACAATAGGGTTTATCAGTCAGTGACGGTGCGTGCATACAATAGGGTTTATCATTCAGTGACGGTGCGTGCATACAATAGGGTTTATCAGTCAGTAGCGGTGCGTGCATACAATAGGGTTTATCAGTCGTGACGGTGCGTGCATACAATAGGGTTTATCAGTCAGTGACGGTGCGTGCATACAATAGGGTTTATCAGTCAGTGGCGGTGCGTGCATACAATAGGGTTTATCAGTCAGTGACGGTGCGTGCATACAATAGGGTTTATCAGTCGTGACGGTGCGTGCATACAATAGGGTTTATCAGTCAGTGACGGTGCGTGCATACAATAGGGTTTATCAGTCAGTGACGGTGCGTGCATACAATAGGGTTTATCAGTCAGTGACGGTGCGTGCATACAATAGGGTTTATCAGTCAGTGACGGTGCGTGCATACAATAGGGTTTATCAGTCAGTGACGGTGCGTGCATACAATAGGGTTTATCCCTCAGTGGCTGTGCGTGCATACAATAGGGTTTATCACTCAGTGACGGTGCCTGCATACAATAGGGTTTATCACTCAGTGACGGTGCATGCATACAATAGGGTTTATCAGTCGTGACGGTGCATGCATACAATAGGGTTTATCAGTCGTGACGGTGCGTGCATACAATAGGGTTTATCAGTCAGTGACGGTGCGTGCATACAATAGGGTTTATCAGTCAGTGACGGTGCGTGCATACAATAGGGTTTATCAGTCAGTGACGGTGCGTGCATACAATAGGGTTTATCCCTCAGTGGCGGTGCGTGCATACAATAGGGTTTATCCCTCAGTGGCGGTGCGTGCATACAATAGGGTTTATCCCTCAGTGGCGGTGCGTGCATACAATAGGGTTTATCAGTCAGTGACGGTGCGTGCATACAATAGGGTTTATCAGTCAGTGACGGTGCGTGCATACAATAGGGTTTATCAGTCAGTGACGGTGCGTGCATACAATAGGGTTTATCAGTCAGTGACGGTGCGTGCATACAATAGGGTTTATCAGTCAGTGACGGTGCGTGCATACAATAGGGTTTATCAGTCAGTGACGGTGCGTGCATACAATAGGGTTTATCAGTCAGTGACGGTGCGTGCATACAATAGGGTTTATCAGTCAGTGACGGTGCGTGCATACAATAGGGTTTATCAGTCGTGACGGTGCGTGCATACAATAGTGTTTATCAGTCTGTGACGGTGCGTGCATACAATAGGGTTTATCAGTCAGTGACGGTGCGTGCATACAATAGGGTTTATCAGTCAGTGACGGTGCGTGCATACAATAGGGTTTATCAGTCGTGACGGTGCGTGCATACAATAGGGTTTATCAGTCAGTGACGGTGCGTGCATACAATAGGGTTTATCAGTCAGTAGCGGTGCGTGCATACAATAGGGTTTATCAGTCAGTGGCGGTGCGTGCATACAATAGTGTTTATCAGTCTGTGACGGTGCGTGCATACAATAGGGTTTATCAGTCAGTGACGGTGCGTGCATACAATAGGGTTTATCAGTCGTGACGGTGCGTGCATACAATAGGGTTTATCAGTCAGTGACGGTGCGTGCATACAATAGGGTTTATCAGTCAGTAGCGGTGCGTGCATACAATAGGGTTTATCAGTCAGTGGCGGTGCGTGCATACAATAGGGTTTATCAGTCAGTGACGGTGCGTGCATACAATAGGGTTTATCAGTCAGTGACGGTGCGTGCATACAATAGGGTTTATCAGTCAGTGACGGTGCGTGCATACAATAGTGTTTATCAGTCAGTGACGGTGCGTGCATACAATAGGGTTTATCAGTCAGTGACGGTGCGTGCATACAGTAGGGTTTATCAGTCAGTGACGGTGTGTGCATACAATAGAGTTATTTGGTGATGTTTGCAGTGTGTAATTGTGACCTTAAACCATGGCTGACTACAGCAGATTGTTGTGTTCTTCGGAGTGCGTTTGAGGAGCTGCTCTGCGGTACAGAGTGCAGGTTTTACTCGTATCTTTGTGTGGTGTCACTGTGCACCAATAGATGTGTGTGACCCTTCCTTATGAGCCAGCTGCTTCTGTTTCACAGAACAGTTGTGTAGAACATAAACAGCTTTAGGTAACATTTTACATGGGAAAACAAATATATCTTAACACATTAAGTAGTGCTTTTTCATGATAGAAATGTGTTGAGCTACAATGTACTGTTATATTTCCTCCCCTTTATTCTGTTCCCAATCATCTATTTTACCTGCTGGAGTGTATAAAATATGTTACAAATAACACCTTTATCTTTATTTTGGCAATTGAAATAGTTTGTTTTGCCCATGCTCTCTCTACCTATACTGAAAATGTCAATACTTAAGTATTGACTATAGAAAGAAGCCATATTACCATAGCCAACTCTTGGTAGAGGTAGGAGAGATAAGTAACAAAATGTTAATTGTCTCTAAGTATATGACTTTGGTAAAGATAAGATAAGAAAGCATTTGTGTGTGTGTGTGTATAGAAATATAAAGTAGATCTGGTTTCCCTGCAAGCTCAGCCTTTTTTAATGGTTTGTGACTTTAAAGGACAAAACACTTTCCCCGCCACATAGCTGTTTCATATACAAAAATCAACCTAAATGAGCAAATTATCATACATTTTATACTCTGCTACTGGTATAACAAGTAATTAGAAACACAGAAATATCTCAGTACACTTTTTAAACTCATAATTTAATTTCCCTTAAATTGTTTTAATTATTCATAGCGTGAAACACCTTCACAAAATGCTTTTGTTATTATTATATTATTTATTTGACTGCTTTTCCCTTCATTTAAATCTGATAAGTGTAGTTGTTTTCATTGTCCACAGGATGGCTGGATTTCATTGTGTGAAATTTAGAACCTGAACCTGCAACATTCTATTTAGTGACTGCTTGATCCGTGCACTGTTCCTAATGGGCCACAGGATAGGCGACAACATACTGTAGAGATCACTTGAGGCTTTTTTTAAGAAGTGTGCTCTTGAACTGCAAGGGCATTTTACCTCCTTTTTAAACATTTATTTTATGTGCAGAAACTTTGCAGTGTTTTTTATTTATTAAAAAGCATACCAAGGTAGCCTCATTAGCAGCAATACACTACTGGGAGCTAGTTGCTTATTGGTGGCTTCACATATATATGCCTTTTGTCATTGGCTCACCCACTGTTTTCAGCTAGCTCCCAGTAGCGCAATGCTGCTCATTTAACTAAGCATGTCAAGAGAATGAAGCAAATTTGATAATTTATTATTTATTATTATTATTATTATTTATTTTTATTATTATTATTATTATTATTATTATCATCAGGTATTTGTAGAGCGCTAATAGGTTCCGCAGCACTATGAAGATAGGTGATATATAAAAACGATTACAAGGATCAAATGGGTAGAGGGCCCTGCTGAGAGTTGCACTGTTGTAGTCGGCTCTTATGAAGGTGAACTACAAACAACTGGGCTCATAGGCTTACATGCTATGGGGTTTAAGGGGATAGCAGTGGAGATAGGAAGGTTAGTGTAGGCTGTATGCATCCCTGAACAGTAGAGTCTTCAGGGAGCACTTGAAGCTTTTAAAACTAGGGGAGAGTCTTGTGGAGTGATGCAGAGAGTTCCATAAGATGGGAGCCAGTCTTGAGAAATCTTGTAGACGGGAATGTGAGGAGGTAACAAGAGAGGAGGAGAGTAGGAGATCATGAGCGGAGCGAAGGGGACGGGAGGGAGAGTATCTGGAGACAAGGTCTGAGATGTAGTGGGGAGCAGTGCTGTTGAGGGCTTTGTGTGTCAGAGTGAGAATTTTGTGTTTAATCCTGGAGGCAAGAGGAAGTCAGTGAAGGGATTGGCAGAGAGCTGCAGCAGATGAAGAGTGACGTGTAAGGAAGATGAGTCTGGCAAAGGCATTCATTATGGATTGCAAAGGAGCTAGGCGGCAGCTAGGGAGACCAGAGAGGATAGAGTTGCAGTAGTCGAGGCGGGAAAGAATGAGAGAGTGGATTAAAATCTTGTGTAAGGAAATGTCTAATTTTAGCAATGTTTTTAAAGGTGGAAACAGCAGGCTTTAGCCAAGGACTGATAATAGATGTTTGTTTTTTCTGAATCATGAAATAAAAACCATGGCTTTATGTCCTTTTTAAGGTAAGTCAGGGAATGAGTGTGAAAAGTAGATGGTAGAGTTGCCATTGGCACAGCAACAAATATAATACAAAATAATTAGTATGCATGATATAAACATGACACAAATTGTTCCTAGTTGAAAGATTTAGGATGATCTGTGCCTAGGGCAGCATTGTGTCTGCATACACCCCTGAAATGGTGCCATGTTTTTATACAGTAATACAAACATGGTCAGCAGCTTTGTCTTTATTTATTTACCTTTATTGGAAGCGGTGCAGCTTTATATTCTTATCTAATGGTTTTATACAGTAATACAAATCTGGTCAGCAGCTTTGTCTTTATTTACCTTTTCTAGGCGATAAGCCAGCCCAGAGGGCAGTCTATTTAAAAACAAACAAACTAAAAATTAAAAACAAGCTAAAATTACACAAAATTAAAAAAATGTAAAATGTAAAATTGCAGAGAAAAAAATAAATATAAAAAATAAATAAATAAATAAAGCTATCCAAAATAAAAAAATTTAAACCTAAACTAATACCCCTATAAAAAAATCCCCTCCAAAAATAAAAACACCCCCTAATCTAATACTAAACTACCAATAGCACTTAAAAGGGCTTTTGTAGGGCATTATCCTAAGTTAAACAGCTCTTTTACCTAAACAAATTGCCACTTACCCCCTATCAGTAACCCCCCCCCCCCAAAATAAAAAACATAGCACTAAAAAATAAACTACCCATTTCCCTGAAAGGGGCATTTGTATGGGCATTGCCATTAAAAGGTCATTCAGCTCTTTTACTGTCCTTAAAAGGGCAATCGTCTCTTTTCCTGCCCAAAAACCCTAATCTAAAAAAAAAAAAAAGCCTAAGACTAAGCCCCAAATAGGTACTCACCGTTCCTGAAGTTTGGAGAAGAAGGTCTTCTTCCAGGCGGCTTCATCATCCTTTATCTTCACCCCGGAACGAAGGCGCGGAGGTGTGGAGCTGTCTTCCCCAATGCGTGGATCCTCAGCGGCGGTCCTCAACGGCGGTGGTCCTTGACGTGGGGTATCTTGCATTCCTATTGGCTAAAATGTTGAAATTGGCCAATAGGATGAGAGCTACTGAAATCCTATTGGCTGTTCAAATCAGCCAATAAGATTTCAGTAGCTCTCATCTTATTGACTGATTTCAAAATTTCAGCCAATAGGAATGCAAGGTACCCCAATAAATATGGGGTACCTTGTATTCAATCTTAAGTGTGCGACTGACAATGGCATGAAGAGGACTGCCGCCGCTGAGGATCCGTGTATCAGGGATGGCAGCTCCGCACCGCCTTTGCTCCGGATGAAGATAGAAGATGATGGACCCACCTGGAAGAAGACCCTGTAAAAGAGCTGATTGCCCTTTTAAGGGCAGTAAAAGAGCTGAATGCCCTTTAAAGGGCAATGCCCATACAAATGCCCCTTTAGGGGCAATGGGTAGTTTAGGTTTTTTTAGTGTTTGATTTTATTATTTTGGGGGGTTTGGTTGGTCGGGGGTTTTTACTGTTAGGAGGGATTTATTAATTTTCAAATGTAAAAGAACTGTTTAACTTAGGGCAGTGCCCTACAAAAGGCCCCTTTAAGGGCTATTGGTAGTTAAGTTTAGGGGGTGTTTTTATTTTGGGGTGCTTTTTTATTTTCATAGGGATAAGGTTTAATTTTTTAATTTTTCTGTAATTTTATTTTTTGTAATTTTTAGATTATATTTTTTTGTAATTTAATGTTAGGTTTTATTATTTGAAGTGTAATTTAGTATTGGGGTTAATTTAGGTGGTGTTAGGTTCGGGGGCTTGCGTTGTGGGGGGTTGGCGGTTTAGGGGTTAATTAGGTTTATTGTGATGTGGGGGTTTGTCGGTTTAGGGGTTAATTAGGTTTATTGTGATGTGGGGGGTTGACGGTTAAGGGGTTAATATTTTAATTATGTTATTTGCTGATTAGATGTTAATTACTTTATTATTCTGCGATGTTGGCGGTTTCGGTGTTTGTTAATAGTCCGTGCGGGAGGTTAGGTTTTTTTGTTATATTTCATGCGGGCAGTTACGTGTTTTTTCGTTGTTTCGTGCGGGCGGTTGCATGTGGTGTGTTTTTTGTTGTTGTTGTTGTTGGTTTTTTGAAGGCTTCGTTTGCCTACGCTGCATCCAGGTGGATTCTTTTGGCTGCGCTTGCAGCCAACATTCTTTTGGCTGCCTCGCGCAGCCAAGATTCCTTTGAAGATGCGTGCGTAACTGTCGATACAGACGGACGCGTTACAAACGTGATTATAGTATAGATTGGAAGCGTTGCAGCTATATCTGATGTTTTTATACAGTAAACAAATCTGGTCAGCAGCTCTGTCTTTATTTACCTTTTTTGGAAGCGGAAACAGTGATCATAACATGGTCACATTTGAAATCACTTTCCATAAGCGGTGTCTTAAAGGTTTAACTAAGACTTTTAATTTTAAGAAAACAAAATTCAGAGATTTAAGGAAATCATTAAATGACATAAATTGGGACAAAGTATTCTCTAATAAAAATACAGAGGATAAATGGATAACATTTAAAACTTTGTTAAATAAATATACATATCAACACATACCATATGGTTATAAAAGTAAAATCAACCAATCCAAGCTAATGTGGCTAAATACAAATGTGTTCGGAGAAATTAGGAAAAAACATAGGGCATTTAAATTATTCAAAGAAAATAGTACAGACTCAACACACCAAATTTATAAGGAATGTAACAAAGCATGTAAAAAAACAATCAAATTAGCCAAAAATGAAAGATTAATTGTGAAGGACCCTAAAAGGTTTTTTAAGTACATAAATGGCAAAAAATCTAAGAAGGACAATATAGGTACAATAAAATGCGTAAAGGGTAGCATGATTAAAGGGACATAATACTCATATGCTAAATCACTTGAAACTGATGCAGTATAACTGTAAAAAGCTGTAAAAAAGGAAGATATTTTACCTCACAATTTCCTCAGCTCAGCAGAGTAAGTTCTGTGTAAAAAGTTATACTTCAGCTGTTGCTCAGCTGCAGGTTAAAAAAAATAAACAAAATGAAGAAATTAACAGCAGCCAATAAGCAATAAGCAGTGCTGAGGTCATGAACTCTTTTACTGTGATCTCATGAGATTTCACTTAACTCTTGTGAGATTTCATAGTAAACTTCCTTAAACTGAATAGGGAAATAAGATTTGCTGCTTAGAAGTCCTTTACAATGGGTTGTGGCTACTGAGGAATTTTTGAAGTAAAATATCTTTCTTTTTTACATAGAGATGTTCAGGTGATATTTTCTAGTCAGCTTTTTACAGCTATACTGCATCACTTTCAAGTGTTTCAACATTTGGGTAACAGTGACAGGGATAAGGTTGAGGTACTAAACCAGTTCTTTTCTTCAGTATGCACAAGTGAAGAACCAATGGAGGATACTTTGAAACAAACTAGAACATACAAGCCCATACCATTAACTGGGTTATGTCTAGAGGATATCAGAGGAAAAAAATGGATAATTTTAAGGTAAATTAAACTCCAGACCCAGATGGAATACATCCTAGGGTTTTACAGGAATTTAGCACTGTTATAGACAAACCTCTACTCTTAAAGGGATAGTAAAGTCCAAATTAAACTTTCATGATTCAGATAGGGCATGTAATTTTAAACAACTTTATCATTTACTTTTATCATCAACTTTGCTTTGTTCTCTTGGTATTCTTAATTGAAAGCTAAACCTAGGTAAGCTCATATGCTGATTTCTAAGCTCTTAAAGGCCGCCTCTTATCTTAATGCATTTGACAGTATTCCACAGCTAGAGGGCGTTAGTTCATGTGTCAGCACTAATTGCCTGAAATGCAAGTCTGTCAAAAGATCTGAGATAAGGAGGCAGTCTGCAAAAGCTTAAATACAAGGTTATTACAGAGGTACAAAGTATATTTCTATAACAGTGTTGGTTATGCAAAACTGGGGAATGGTAAATAAAAGGATTATCTATCTTTTTAAACAATAACATTTTTGGTGTTTACTATCCCTTTAATTTTTCAAGACTCATTATCCTCAGGCATAGTACCCCAGGACTGGCGTAAAGCTGATGGGGGAAAAAAAAGGGAAACAGGGCTGATCCTGGAAGCTATAGACCAGTTAGTCTGACATCATTGGTGGGGAAGATACTTAAAGGGATTATAAGAGATTATATTTATGAGTATTTTCGTATAAACAAGATTATAAGTTCAAATCATCATGGTTTTATGAGAAATAGATCATGTCAAACTAATCTAATTTGATTCTACGAGGAGAAAAGTAAAAATAAATAAAATTAAAAAAAATAATAAATATATATATATTTGCAGATGATACAAAGTTGTGTAAGGTCAATAGGTTAGAGCAGGATAAACTTGTGTTACAAAGGGATCTGCAAAAATTAGAAGTATGGGCAGGTAAATGGAAAATGAGATTTGATACGAGAAAATGCAAGGTTCTAAATTTTGGAAGTAAAAATAAGCAGGCAATCTATTATTTACATGGGACAAGACTTAGCCAAACAGAGAAGGAAAGGGATTTGGGAGTAGTAATAGATAACCAGCTAAAGATGGGTGCACAATGCAAGGCAGTGGCTTCTAAGGCTAATAAGATATAAAAGAAGCATTGATGCAAGGGAGGAAAGCATAAATCTGTCACTATCTAAATCCCTGGTAAGACCTCACCTTGAGTATGGAGTGCAGTTCCGGGGACCGATCTGAAAAAATACATTGCAGACCTAGAAAAAGTTCAGAGAAGGGCCACAAAGCTAATAAGGGGAATGGAGAATTTAAGCTATGAGGAGAGGTTAGCCAAACTCGGTCTGTTTTCTCTAGAAAAAAGGCGCTTGAGAGGTGACATGATTACTTTATATAAATATATTCAAGGTCCATATACAGAGATGGCAGAAGCTCTATTTATTCCAAGAAAATTTTTGTGACAAGAGGTCACAATTTAAGGCTGGAGGAAAGGAGATTTAATCTCCTGCAACAGGAACGTTTTTTCACTGTAAGAACAATAAAAAAAGTTGAACTCATTACCAAATGAGGTAGTTAATGTCAATACCTTAGATACATTTAAAAATGGTTTGGGATACATTTCTGGCTAGAAACAGAGTCATGGGTTTGATTGCTTGTGCTAAATGGGTCACCTTTCACTGAGATTAATTTAAGCTTTTTTGTAAGTTTATTAGATTTGTATAGGTTGTACTTGATGGATTTCAGTCTTTTTTTCAACCTCATCTACTATGTTACTATGCTACATCTTTGTATCTAATGGTTTTATACAGTAATACAAATATAGTCAGCAGCTTTGTCTTTATTTATTCGCCTTTATTGGAAGCGGTGCAGCTATATCTTCGTATCTAATGGTTTTTATACAAGCTTACAAGAGAAGGTGTTACATGGTGCAAGCGCTGTGCTTGCTGTAGATGTACCGTATATTAGTAGAAGGGACATAATAGACCAATAGTAAAATGCTCTGATGTGTCAGGGTATTATACAATTGTGCTACTCGATACCTCTGACTATGGGCCAGGCGATCTAAAGCTCTCTGGTGACTTTATAAGCTATCTCATCAGTACTGCAGGATCCCCCAGGCGGTTTATCTCTTTATGCAGGATTGTGCATGTGATAGACATATACTGTACATTACAATATAATGCCCCCTTAAAAACAAAGATTTTGCTTCATTTCTCCCCATGTCATGTTTAAATGGACATAAATCTGTAAAACTTACATTGCTTTGCAGTATCTTGTCTTATTTCTGCTGAGGCCAGTTAGGGACGGATATGTAGCAGGGTGAGGATTGGGAGACAACCCACATTTTTAAATTGAACTACAGGAAAAGGGTTCAAAATAAATAATGAAATATTTTACAAAGTTGTTTTTTATCATAATTAAATATTAAAAGTGTTTCTTCGTGCCCTTGTCAATTCAGTATTGTTGTCTGCCCTCTCACCTGTTTACCACTGTCTAAAAATATAATAAAACTAAAATAGACCACTCGTGTTAAGCACAAGCTAATTACATAAACCACTTTAACCATTAGGTGAATATTTTTTCTGTAATCTACTTTTGGTCTTTGCATCAGCGAATAGAGATATTGCCCAACAGACTTGAATGCTGTGGTAAATAAATAATAGTACAGACACTGGACATATTCTATGTGTGTTTTGTAATGAAGAGCTGGCTGGTTTATCTAGATAAAAT
>NC_069503.1:1129911170-1130001170 GCF_027579735.1 Bombina bombina
CAACACAGCACTAATTGGCTAAAATGCAAGTCAATAGATAATAAATAAATAGACATGTGATCAGGGGCTGTCAGAAGATGCTTAGATACAAGGTAATCAGAGGTAAAAAGTGTATTAATATAACTGTGTTGGTTATGCAAAACTGGGGAATGGGTAATAAAGGAATTATCTATCTTTTAAAACAATAATAATTCTATTGTAGTCTGTCCCTTTAAATGAGTCAGTTCTGCTCAAGGTAGTTCTATTACTTCTAGGGAACAGAAAAATAAAAAATAAAATAAACCTCTTAAACCAAAGTAAAGGGTCAAGAAAGTAAAAACTGAAATTCTCATAAAAATTTTACTCTAAATCTAATAATTAAAACAATAGACAGCGCTCAAACAATACTGTTCAACAGAAATAGGATATATTTATTAAAATGTATAATATGTGAGAATGATGTTACCGTATAGTAAAATAATACATAAAAACAATAATGATTGCATAAAATGTGAGATCTGCAAACGGAATATTCCACTTTTCTATGCTAGACTATTAGACAAACAACGCGTTTTGCGGCTCCACCTCTTCATCAGGTTACCTACATTTTACTCTTTTCCTGAATTAGAAGATTTTTTTCTTGTCAGACTTCCCGAGGCTTGTTACTCTCCACTAATAAAGCAGAGGTAGTTTGTATGAGCCAGTGACGATTAGTAGGAGTGTGGCACTTTCTGGCTTTAGTATTGGTTTTGCAATGCTTTGGTTAGTCACTATAGGCTAGATTACAAGTGGCGCGCTGTTTCTTTTTGTGCAATCGCAAAAACTCTGCTAGAGTTAAAGGGATACTAAACCCAAATTTTTGCTTTCATGATTCAGATAAAGCAGCAATTTTAAGCAACTTTATAATCTACTCCTATTATCATTTTTTCTTTGTTCTCTTGCTATCTTTATTTTAAAAAGCAGGAATCTGTAATGCTCGTGGGATACTCCTCTATCAGACCGAACTCGGCCAGTAGTCTTGTTATCCCGGCGTCAAGCCGGAATGATAGGGAATATCCCAGGCCAGAGAAAGTTAGTAAGATGAGGAGAGCGGCACTCACCACAGGCAGGACAGTCCCCAGCGGCAACGGCAAAGCACTCCAAGGACACACCACTAGAATGGTCAAGGCAGGCAGGGCTCGGCAACAGTAAAGCAGTCCAAGGGCACACCACTAGAATGGTCAAGCCAGGCAGGGTTTGGCAACAATATATCAGTCCAGCAATTGAAGGGTTAAACAGCCAGAGTAGTCAGACAGGCAGAGTTCAGCAGCAGTAAATCAATCCAGAAATTCAGGGGACAAACAGGCAGAGTAGTCAGCAACTGGCAGGTTCAGCAACAAAAGATCAGTCCAGCAGTTAAAGGGTTAAGGCAGGTAGAGTAGTCAGTAACAGGCAGGATCAGCAACAATGGTATAGAACGATCGGTCACACCCAGGAGCACACAGAGTAGCACCTATACTTGGGCAGTGACAGATCGTTAGATCAGGGTTTAAATAGGCGCCAGAGAACTTGCATCAGGAGCGTTCGGTGATGACAACAGCGCTGCACGCATCCTGAGCCGACACTGCCCCTGGCAACGAGCAGGAAGGAGACGCCGCACCCTAGCAATGGCTAGAGCGGCGCGGCGTGACAGAATCTAAGCAAAGGAGCCGTCCCATTTTTGGTTCAGCACCCTGGATAGTGCTTGCTGTTTGGTGGCTATATTTAGCCACCAATCAGCAAGCACAACCCAGGTGCTGAACCACAAATAGGCCGGCTCTTAAAGGGTCACTAAACCCAAAATCTTTCTTTCATGATTCAGATAGAGAATAGAAATTTAAACAACATTACAAATTACTTCCATTATTTATTTTGCTTCATTTTTTAAATATCCTTACTTGAAGAAAAAGCAATGCACATGGTGAGCCAATCACACGAGGCTTCTATGTGCAGCAACCAATCAGCAGCTAGTGAGCATATCTAGATATGCTTTTCATCAAAGAATATCAAGAGAATAAAACAAATTAGATAATATAAGTAAATTAGAAAGATGTTTAAAATTGCATTTTCTTTCTAAATCATAAAAGAAAAAATGTGGGTGGAATGTCCCTTTAAGCTTTACATTCCGTTTTTGCATTCTCCCATGGAAGTCAATGGGGAAAATAAGTGGGAAAAAAACAACCACTCTCTTGCGCAAATACTATAGCATTTTTGCAATTGCGCTAACCCGACATGAAAGTTTCATATTCCAATGTTCTTTACCAATGTTTATTCATAAATACATATTTCTACATATATCTAATGTTTTTTTTTTTTTTAAACAAAATATATATATTTATTTAGAAATACATAGAACATATTCTGCTATGTGCACAACATTGGAATGTGAAATATTTACAGTAAATACACAGTTAAAAAAGAAATAAATATATATATAATTATTCAGAATCCAAGTAAACCCCTACTCGGCCAGTGTAAATGGGGAATACAAAAAGCAGGCAAACAGGAATTCAAACAGCAAGAATTTTTATGTGCATAAGAAATCAAACAGAGGGCCTTAAGCCATGACGTTTTGGCTCACCTTTTTTAGTTCACAGAGGAGGATGCTGCACATATTCTTTGTGACGTAGGCCTGCACGATACTAGAGGTGAGACCCCCATGAATATTCTTCATAAACTATTACACTTAGAGAAAAAGGAAATTGATTTCCACTCCCATGCGGTATATCTATCAAAATACCATAGGCAGAAATTCATTCCACGTGGTTTCAGAGTTAAAAATATACCCACACTAAGTAGAACCAATATAGAATTTTGCAGGCATTGGTGTGGGATCCTGAGTAAATGTTCACGTAACCTTATGCTATTAGTTATAGAAGAGGTCGCTATACTTAAACAACAAGTTAAACAGGAGATTACCACAGTTAAAGATAATATCTTAACTGTATTGACAACTGACACCAGCACTGATTGGGTTGCTAATAAAATATTCTCAACTGTGGAGAATGATTATCGTGACAAGAAGGTTTACAGATGGCTCTATGGAAAGGATAATGCCCCGCCTTTTGGATGCAGACGACCTTTTAATAAGAACTGAAAAATAAACTTTACCACTGTGGATAGTAGTGGAGGTGACTCCTCTGACGGTGATCTAAATACAGGGACACAGTCACAATCTAATGTGGGGGTCATCACAAAACCTTTACCCCAAGGCCTAGATGTAGACACTTCAGGAGGGGGGGGGAGGAGGAGGGCAAAAAAGAAAGACACTACCAAAAAAAGACGAAACAATAGTCTTTAATCTTAGCTCCCGTACCCTTACTGACGATGAGACACTCGTACTGAATAAGGGTCTATCTTTTGTTCCCACACCCAGATGCAACCTTTTTTACTTTAATGTGGATCTTGGCAGGTTCCAGAGACAGCTGAACTGAGAGCTTTTTTTTAAGGATCAAGGTGAATATACACCTAAACCTTTCAAGGGCATCAGTACCTTCGAACCTGCCAACACCCACACTTCAATTAAAATGTTTCATTTTATTTGTGTACATCCACATTATCTAATATACACACAAAAATACCCCCAGTCAGAGATAATCTTACTATAGAGGAGAGCCATTAAATCGCTCTCTGAGGATAAAGACATTGCTATCAGACCTGCCGACAAGGGAGGGGCCATAGTAGTATTAGACTATTCACAATAAAGGACTGAGGCATACAGTTGTCTGATGGTGCCACATATTGTAAATTAGCTGGAAATCCCACCTTAGCCTTCAAAAAGCAGGTTAATGAATTCCTGAGACTCGCACATACAGCCTCATATAGCTTAATGTACTGTATTATAATAGCCAACTATAGTACATTGTAGTTTCTTCAGTGCCAGCAATGTCACTATTGTTGTTATTGTTATTTATGTATAAAACACCAATGTATTGTGCAGTGCCTTGTGTAGTTACTATCTATGAATGATGAGGAAGGAGCAGACCTAGCCTGTGGTACACAACCTCACACAACATGATCTATACGACCAGTGGGCTCAGGAGCTTATTTGCTAGAGGACATAAATGGGGGGCAGTTTAGACAAAAGGTAACCGATCTGCACATTTAAAATTTTTACGTTTTCTATCCCTTTTAAAGGTGGTCATCGCAAAGCTAATTGTGTAACCCCTACCTCATCTCCCATAAAGATCTTATGTCCTGCCTTACTAATCAGCTCTTTAATGAACCCTCAGTTGACTATTGACAGTGACCATTAATGTACGGTTTGCCGTATTCTCTATGATTAATGCTACAGTAGATAGAAGTAACACTCACATAGCTCCTGGCTCTGCTCGTTACCACATGCACAGCTTTCACCAACAAACTGATTTTAAATGTATCTGGTAATTAATTATAGAGCAATCTTACTCCTGTGACTGTTTAGTCAAAAAACCTGATGTGCTTTTGTAAGGTTGACCTTTTTCTAATCTTTCTGGCCAATTGATTACATTTACCAAGCAGCAGGCGATTTACCTTTGTAAATCACCTACAGTGTAACTTCTAATCTTAGCCAGAGATCCATTAACCCCTTAAGGACCAGAGCACTTTACCATTTGCTGACCGTTTGGGACCAGGGCTATTTTTACATTTCTGCGGTGTTTGTGTTTATATACTGTTTTTATCACCATTAAATGGACTTTCTAAAGATACCATTATTTTCATCATATCTTATAATTTACCATCATTTTTTTAAATAAAATATGATGTAAAAAACACACTTTTTCTAACTTTGACCCCCAAAATCTGTTACACATCTACAACCACCAAAAAACAACCATACTAAATAGTTTCTAAATGTTGCCATGAGTTTAGAAACAACGAATGTTTACATGTTCTTTGCTTTTTTTTGCAAGTTATAGGGTAAGCAATACAAGTAGCACTTTGCTATTTCCAAAATTTTTTTTTTTTTTTTTTAAATTAGCGCTAGTTACATTGGAACACTAATATCTGTCTGGAATCCCTGAATATCCCTTGACATGTATATATATTTAGTTAGAAGACAACCCAAAGTATTGATCTAGGCCCATTTTGGTATATTTCATGCCACAATTTCACAGCCAAATGTGATCAAATTAAAAAAATAGGTTCACTTTTTCCACAATAATTAGAAGGCCGCTAAATGCTGCTGCGCACCACACGTGTATTATACCCAGCAGTGAAGGGGTTAATTAGGGAGCTTGTAGGGATAATTTTAGCTGTAGTGTAGTAGACAACCCAAAGTATTGATCTAGGCCCATTTTTGAATATTTCATGCCACCATTTCACCGCCAAATGCGATCAAATTAAAAAAAAGTTACATTTTTCAAAATTTTAGGTTTCTCACTGAAATTATTTACAAACAGCTTGTTCAATTATGGCACAAATGGTTGTAAAAGCTTCTCTGGGATCCCCTTTGTTCAGAAATAGCAGACATATATGGCTTTGGCGTTGCTTTTTGGTAATTAGAAGACCACTAAATGCCGCTGCGCACAACACTTGTATTTTTGCCCAGCAGTGAAGGGGTTAATTAGGTAGCTTGCAGGGTTAATTTTAACTTTAGTATAGAGATCAGCCTCTCACCTGACACATCCCACCCCCTGATCCCTCCCAAACAGCTCTCTTCCCTCCTTCACCCCATCCCACAATTGTCCCTGCCATCTTAAGTACTGGCAGCAAGTCTGCCAGTATTAAAATAAATGTGTTTTTTTTTAAAACATTTTCTGCTGTGTAGGATCCCCCCTTAGTCCCCAAACAGCTCTCTAAACCTCCCCCTCTACCTTAGTGTGCTCCATCTTGGGTACTGGCAGCTGTCTGCGAGTACCCAGTTTGCCATAAAATGTTGTATTTTTTTTATTTTTACATATTTTTCTGTAGTGTAGCTGCCCCCTCTCAATAACCAACCCCCACCCCCTTCCAGATCCCTTAGTTAAAAATTTCCTCTCTCCCACCTTACCGTACAACAATTGTGCCATAGTGCAGTGTTCCCACCCTCTCCCGCCCACGCTCGTGCGCGCTCCCTGCACCCCCAAACGTGATCCCGCCCCTTCTGACGCACAACCCCCATTGATGGCCGCCCACCCGCCTCCCTGCGACGGCTCACACCAACGATCGTGACCATCGATGGCCGATGCAGAGAGGGCCACAGAGTGTCTCTCTCTGCATCAGATGGCTAAAAAATGTTATTGCAGGATGCCTCAATATCGAGGCATCACTGCAATAACATGAAAGCGGCTGGAAGCGATCACTTCCACCGCTTGAAAACACTAACGACGTACAGGGTACGTCGTTGGTCGTTAACAACCATTTTTTTATGACGTACCCTATACGCCGTTGGTCCTTAAGGGGTTAAAGCAGTGTTTCCCAACTCCAGTCTTCAAGACCCTTCCTCAGGCCAGATATTCATTATATCTTAAGTAGAGCACAGGTGAAACAATCATCTGAACGGTGAGAGCAGGTTAGTAACCATGGTTACTGATCAGCTGATTGTTTCACCTGTGCTCTAGTTAAGATATAATGAATATCTGGCTTAAGAAAGGGTCTTGAGGACTGGGTTTGGGAAACACTGCATTAAAGGGACAGTCTAGTCAAAATTCAACTTTCATGATTCAGATAAGGCATGCAATTTTAAACAACTTTCCAATTTACTTTCATCATCAAATTTGCTTTGTTCTCTTGGTATTCTTAGTTCATATTATTATTATTATTAGTTATTTGTAGAACGCCAACATATTCCGCAGCGCTATAAACGTAGGCGGAATACAATTAAACATTTATAGGGATCAGACGTGTAAAGGGCCCAGCCAAGAGTTGCACTGTTGTGGTCAGCTCTAAAGAAGGTGATCTACAAACAGATGGACTCTTAGGCTTACATGCTAAGGGGGTTCAAGGGGATTGCAATGGAGAAGAGGAACTGGTATAAAGAAAGGTTAGTGTAGGTTGTATGCATCCCTGAACAGTAGAGTCTTTAGGGTGCGCTTGAAGCTTTCCAAACTAGCGGATAGTTTTGTGGAGCGAGGCAGAGATTTCCACAAGATTGGAGCCAGTCTGGAGAAGTCCTGTAAGCGCGAGTGTGAGGAGGTAACAAGAGAGGAGGAGAGTAGGAGGTCATGAGCAGAGTGAAGGGGATGGGAGGGAGAGTATTCATAGGCTGATTTCTTATCCCTTGAAGGCCGCCTCTTATCTCAGGGTCTTTTGACAGTTCTTTACAGCTAGACAGCTCTAGTTCATGTGTGCCATATAGATAACATTGTGCTAACTCCTGTATGGTTATTTAGGAGTCAGTACTTATTGACTAAAATGCATGTTTGTCAAAAGAACTAAAATAAGTGGGCTGTTTGCAGAAGATTAGATACAAGGTAATCAGAGGTAAAATGTGTATTAATAATCTACTAGTGTTGATTATGTTAATACTGGGCAATGGGTAATAAAGGGATTATCTGTCTATTTAAACAATAACAATTCTGGAGTAGACTGTCCCTTTAATCAAAAGTAAATATCTGCAGGAGTGGTTCTTTGTGTATTAGATTCCTTTTTTTATGGGTCAGTAAAGACTATTTACAAATCAGTAATGTGAACAAAGTATCTTCCTTTCACACTACAGACACCTGACTGTAAGTTACAGAATAACTTTTTGTGCTGTTTTTGTTTATTTTAATTTTTTCTAATATAGCTTAATGTACTGTATTATAATAGCCAACTGTAGTACATTGCAGTAAAAAGGAGGCAGATCATTGCCTTGTGCTTGATCATTACCAGAGACACCTGTGTACAAATGTCTACACTGATAGCATACAGTGTTGTTAGTATAATAGAAAATCCTATGGTCCAAGGTGTCGCCAATTCAAGTAGCAACAACTAAATACAGCATTTGTGTTTCCTTCTGAGGAAGCCAATGTACAACTGGTGCCCCCAACTTGCTGTGATGTTACATGACGATCAGGCTGTATATTATACTCAATAAATGCCGAACTTCTGCTCTGTCCTCCCCAACATGAAACTTCAGGATGGCCTAGTGGGAGTCAGTAATAAAGTCAAGTCCACTTAAGTAGCTGACACAGCGCTGACACTAATTATACCTTGTTTGTTATTGTTATCTGATTGTGGGTAGTCTGGTGGAACAGGAGCATTTCTGTCTTACATTTGTCCCATCTGATGACAAAGGACAATTCCTGCATCTACTGTTTTGTACTGTTTATAGAAACGGCAGAAACTCTTCCATTTTGTGCCAATCCGGAGTGATGTCTGAAGGGGCGCAGTGCTGGAATAATACTGATTTGTAACTTTGTCATTAACCTTTCGCAATATTGTTGCTAGTAAGATGGTAAAGCTTCTCTTTAGAAAAAAAATATTTTGTGCAGATAATCTGCCAGATATTCTTGAAATCCTTTACAGAATGTCATGAGTGCTAGGGGCAAATACAGCACAGTGGTCCTTTTACTGTTTCTCACGTGACGTCATGTTTGTCTAGCTTTATCATATCACTGGGATTATATGCCACTCGCAACTGCTGGCGTTTGTGAGTTTATAGTGAAACATTGCTGTGACCGCACACAACTCCTCTGTCTCTCCCAATGTGCAACAGCTATGTACAAGCAGCATTAGAAACCTTGCAAAATCTGTACTGATTTGAAGTCTGAAATACAATGATGTTGTTTTGATTGTATTGAAGTTCCCCAATGTGTAGAGAATTTTATTATTGCATAAAGGTCCCTTAGTAGCTATGTATTTAATGCTTGTGTATTTGGTGTGCTGCACAGAAAGTGCAGTGTTTTCTTCTCTTGATTGGCTCACCGCCCGTGGAAGTGGCAATGCATTGTTGTTCATGAGCAGGACTTTTAACAATGTTTAACAATACAATTCATTTTAAAGCTTTATACATTTTTTTTATTTTTGTACCAAACTAGGAAAACTCTAGCATGTAAAATGTTCATAGTTTTGACTGTACTGATGGCTAAAGCAAATAACTTATAAATTGAAGTTATAATGATATAATATATGCGATTTAATGTATGAATGCATGATCAAATTAAAGGGACATAATACCCATATCCTAAGTGATGCCGCATAACTGTAAAAAGCTGACAGGAAAATATCACATAAACATCTATATGTAAAAAATGAAGATATTTTACCTAAAAAATTCTTCAGCTCACAATAGTAAGGGCTCGATTTACCAAAGCTCTACGGCTGCAAGTTCTCACTTGAACTTACTGGCCGTAATTTAACAAGCAGCGGTCACCAGACCGCCGCTTCCCTAGCCTCTTCACCACCTCTAAGGTGGCGAAATTCAATCTCCGCGGTCAAGTCCGACCGAGGAGATTGACAGCTCCTGCCTGCACGTGATTGGCTGTGCGCGGGCAGGGGGCGGGATTGCACGCAAGCGTATTAAAAGCATTTTTGCTAATATATGTTTATTACAAAAATGCTTCTAACTAAAACTGAAATGCATTCACGTGGATTATAATTTTGGCTGGAATGTCCCTATAAACTTCAGGTAAAAGGCAGAGTAAATAATTAAATAAAAGTTTTAGGCCAGATGCACGCTCCCTTGCAAGTCCTGGGACTAGTATCCTGATTGGCTGCTTATCGTCCATTTACAATGGTATTTGACTACTGAGGAAATTTTGAGGTAAAATATCTTCCTTTTTTACATAGAGAAGTCAGATGAATATTTTCTTGTCGGCTTTTACAGCTATGCTCCATGAATTTCAAGTGCTTCAGCATTTGGGTATCCTGTCCCTTTAAACAATGGTTGCAAATATAAGGGCTTAACCTAAGACTGCAGATTATCCATGAGGCCTCAGCCAGTATCTATGCTCAAGCAGGCCGTTCTCACTTTGATTTTTTTCTTTTTTAAGACACAATGAGTCAGCGGATTTCATCCTTACTTGTGGGATTACGCCTCCTGGTCAGCAGGAGGAGGAAAAGAGCACCACAGCAGAGCTGTTAAATAGCTCCTCCCTTCCCTCCCACTCCAGTCATTCTCTTTGCCTATGTTAGTGATAGGAAGAGGGTAAAGTGAGGTGTTAGTATAGATTCTTCAATCAAGAGTTTATAATTTTTAAGTAGTACAAGATTGTGCTGCTTTGTCGTAGGGTGTAGCCGTATTCCATATCAGTCTCTACAGTAGAGCATTTGGTGGCTTTAAAGCAATGGGAACTTGTGGGACATAATTCTCACTGCGCCTCCCATACATGGTTTGCTGCCCTGCTTGTCAAAGTCTGAGAGAAGAGTAAGACTCAGTGCTTTTTATTTCCACAGGCCAATGTGAGGAGAAAATGAGGACCTCGCAAGCCGGGTGGGCTGCCGTACTGCTGGGCAGCAATTTAAGGTAAGTGCTGATTTGCACTTTTCTAGTATTAAGGGACACTAGATGACATTATCCCTAGGAGGGAGGACATGTTATTGGGCAGTAATTTCAGGCACTGGAAGGACGTGGAGAAGAGGCTCTAATTTATACTAGCTTCTAACAACGGCTTTATTTTACTCAAAAATCACAAGCCGTCTGCAGGGTTAGTTATTATCATGTCAGACCGCATGTAAAGTGTGGCGCATGCTCGATTTAATGTTTACTCCCCTGGATGTTATATATTAGTGCTATAACTGTCGGGAGGTTTAGTTATTTATTGTTAGTATGGGTTTCTGTTCTCCCGGCGTCTCCATTTTTACATTTTAGCCGCCCAAGAGTTTTTTAGTTGGTTACCCCCACGATGGGCGGAGCTATGTTGCACTGCATGTTTGCGCGCCATTATTCCACTGCGGTGTTAGAAAGTACATATATTGGAAGCAATGTGTTTTTAGGTGGACACGCTAGAAGGATGTTTTTTTCTGTAGTCCGGTTGCCTGTTTTTTTGTGACAGGCATAGTCCTTGGTATCATTAGCTTTTTCCTGGGCAAAAATAAAGCAGGGTGTTTTTAAGTCTCATATTATCTTAATTAGTCAAGCTACTTATGTTGTTCCAAGTATCCTACTTCATTTCTATTATCATATTCATTGTTAATGGGTTCATTAAAATAACATTAGGATGTTATATTTATTATTTAAAGAGACAGTCGTCTTATGGTTTTTAATTATTTTAATAAAGACGTGAATAGGGTTGTCTCATACACTTTATGCCCTTCACCCTATGTATATCCAATGTTAATGGATTGATTTAAAGCAACATTAGGGTGTTTCCTTCGTTATTTCAAAGGGGGAATAAGATTGTTTCATACTACTTATGTCCTTCACCCCCAGTATATCCAATGTTAATGGATTACTTTATGATTATATTTGGACCTTTTTCCTTGTTATTTAAAGACACAGTACCTCTGGTTATGGTGTTCAATTTTATGGATTAAAATGTGAAGGATGTTTTTACATTTATGCTATTGCAAAAACCCTTTCTGCTTCATATGTGCGTACAGTTTGCAATTCAGAGATGAGCTTTTTATTAGAGCCACCATTGTCTTGATTGTTGCAAGAATCATTCGGACAAGGTTTTATACCTGCAACCTTCTCCTCAAGTGTTATATATATAATATATATATATATATATATATATATATATATATATATATATATATATATATATATATATAAATAAAACACAGAAAATATCAGCGCTTGCAGTATGGATATCAGTTACCACACAATTATTTCAGTGTAACCTATTTGACATATACCTGTATGTTAGTAACAGATTAAAATAATATAAATGTCCAAATTATTAGACCAATGATTTTTATAGGTCATCTTCTCTATAAAATGGTTAAATGTACCACAAAAGAGTCACTCTTTATATTGATGAGGTGGAACCAGGTTCTCTTGCAGCCTTTCTCCAAAAACAAAGTACCAAGTATCCCCAGGGAGGTCTTAGTAGAATCTGAAGTAGGTAGAAGAAGGGAGGGGCGCACAGAAAGACCAGATCCTAGTGCAGTATATTATGGCAGTTTTGTATAACACACACGCTTATATACAGGTGGGCACTCACTTGATATAACCTCAATCCATATGAGGTAAGATTCTGGCGTGGGGGCTCTGAATAGCCTGAGGTAGATGCTGGAGTTGTTACCCTCTATTCAGCATAAAAGTCCACTTCCCCTTTAAGACAGGTATTTGAAGACAGATGTTTCTCTCTCTCTCTCTCTCTCTCTCTCTCTCTCTCTCTCCTTCTGTTCAAAAAGACTTGTCCGTCTCTCCTGGATCCCCTTTCTGTGTAATGTCAGTTTTTGCAGGGGTATGGGAGGTGGGGGGCGCGCTAACTGACTTAGCAGACCAACTGCTGGCTTCTGGGAGCTCTTGTTGCGTAACTAGTGAAAACTTTAGCGACAAGGCTCAACTATGCGTCAGAGCACGATGGTAAATGTAGCCACCTAACTAGCGAAAACTTTAGCGACAAGGCGCAACTATGCGCCAAAGCATGAGGTTGGACTACATTTCCCATCGTGCTTTGGCGCATAGTTGCGCCTTGTCGCTAAAGTTTTCGCTAGTTACGCAACAAGAGCCCTGCGTTTCCTCCACGACTCCCCTGGAGTTGCTTTCCAAGATATCGTTTCTCGCTGGTGAGAAGCGGTCGCGAGTGTGTTGTCGGCTTTTCCCATGCTGCAGGGAGAGCGCAAGAGGAAAAATAAACATTCAGTGAGCGAGGTTCCTGTCACGGTTGTTGCTATCTCAAGGTCCCCTCCCAGACGTGAGGAAGAGGATACTTCGGTAGCATCTGAGGATCAAATCTCTTTTTCTGACAGTATAATTCCTCCTGCTGATACTGACGTATCTTTCAGGTTTTAGCTAGCACACCTCCATCTGTTACTTCAGGAGGTTTTAGCTAATCAGGACAACAATGATAACCTGGGGGTTGTCCATATTGGGTCGTACCAGGATCAATGCTAAGGAACGGTACCCTTTTTTCTTTATTTCCTACATTTTAGAAGAGATTTTTACCCATAGCGGACTCTTCATGGAGTTCCAAATGCTTAGGTATGAGTACCGAGCGCTAAAGTTTTAAAAGCCTTAAGCTTACTAACAGATTAGCCTCCTAGCAGGCTAAATAGTAGATATCAGAATATGGGGCGATAGTAAGCGCTAAATAGCTTAAAAGGCTGGAAACTAAATTCTGGCGAAAATATTTTTTTTTTTTTTTTAAATCTTTTTATTGAAGTCATAGATCAATGCAAAGTATAGGGTATGTCTCAAAACATTTACAAGACAATGTATACAAAGCATAATTAAGAGACAGTATATTCTAATATCTCAAACATTTCCAAAAATTGTGGGCTAACACTTAAAGAGACTTCGGTTTTGTTTTAGAGTATAACAAATGTAATAAAAAACAACAAAATGGTCCTCTCCTAGTTGTATGTAAAGAAACGTAAGGTATCTGTTCAGATAAGAGTAAGACTAGTGAGGGGGTGACTCTATAATTATATGGGGAAGGGGGATGCAGCGGGCAAGAGCCGCTCAAAATATAATAGGGAGGAAGGTGGGGGGGGGGGAAATGGAGGGCGGAGCCAACTAGTATGTCTTTACCAGAAGCAAATTTAGGTGGGGCTAGAGCATAATTACTTAGTATAAGCGGAATCACACTTATCAACACCTTTGTACTCCAATAGTGGGAGCCTGAGAAGATATAATATATTATCTAGAGGAGGGGGGACGTTAGAAAAGCTGGAGTCTGGGGGACCTGGGGTACCTCTGGGTGAGCCCCTCTCCTAGGGAAGTGCCACCTATAGGCGATGTGGGAAAAAGGAGAAGGGATATGACCCGCAGGCATTAAGTACCGGCGGGAAAGGGAGGAGAGAGGCTCCATCAAGACAACTATTATGGACTAGTAAAGTGAGCAAGAGCATAGATCAATTAGGGATGATAATCATACAGTCACAGAGAATGATAGCCAATAACAAAAGCAAGGCTATTCTTCAAACACCATAGATCCCAAAACTATTCTGGTAGCACGCAGGGAGTATAGTGCAATGAGGCTATATGCGTAACAAAAGGTATCAGGAGGATATACACCAATTGGAGCTATGTTCTCTCATTTCGGCACAAACAGCTCTTCTCTAGATAAAGATTTTAGGTAACATAGATATCACACAGTGAGAAGTCATGGTCATCTGCCTTAAAAATCGCTTAACGACCAAATCTGCTAGTATGAGATGCTACTAAACATAACTTAACATTACTTAACATTATTTAACACTATTTAACATTATCTATGTATTATTTTAAACTGAGATAAGTATAATAGGCCCTTAAGGATATAGCATGGGGAAGAGCAATGGTTGGGCCCAAATTTAAAAACTCCTTGGGGAGTTTGCAATAGTAGTAATTTTCTGTAAAAGATTAGGAGGAGGGTGAATTGCCTCTAAAAATATAATTAGCGCCTCTATCAGGAACTACTAGTGTATGGCCAAATATGAGAGCTCTGTGAGCCAGAAGACCTCCGAAGCTGAAGTCCACACTAGTCCCAGAATCAGTGTTGACCTACCCATGTCTCTGATGTGCCCTTAAAGGGAGCTTGCTCAAGCTAGCCTTGGAACCTAAGTAAAGTAGAGGGCTGCGCTGTATATGTCTGCTAGTGTGCTAATAAGAAGTAGAGAAGTTAACCTTCAGAAGTCAATGTAGCAGCTTGATAAATCGCAAAACAGGGCCAAACACTTCCTTAAATGAAGTTTGATATATAAAGACATAATGTATACGCACAAAGATACCCCTATGACATAGGCATGCTGAACAGAGTATTATACCTAAACAAAATATGGTAGCATGTAAGTCTAGATAAGCTTGCTGTTTTACACTTTGCTTAGGTAGTAACTTCAGTCAATATAATTTTTCACTATACACATAAAGTAATTTTTTTACAGATAAGAGCAATTAAACAGAGATAAGGTCTGAGAGGGGCACACATATGAATAACTAGATGGGACATGTACTGAACCTACAGAGCAAAAGGTGGGCTATAATTTTGTAAAGCACTTGGTACATAGGGGCCATAGTTAAGACATCCATAAATCTATGTCATGCCAATAGCAGTAGTCCAGACTGAGGCATATTGTTCAGATATAATGTAAATACATTGCGGTGAGAATCAAGAAAAATAGAATGATTAGATTAAATTAACTTATGAGCCCAAGTGTTGAACATCTAACAGGCTGTTGGCCCCGAGGTCTAGGAACCAATAGATTTATGTGTTTACCCCATACCATTCTAAATTAGATGCATCAGTTAGCTAGCCCAATTAACATATTGATAACTGCATGGAGAATACAACTAAGGGCTCATAATATAACAAATATATCATATACAACATGTGAGTGTTAGTTAAGTATAATAACCAGAGAAAAAAAAAATAAAAAAAAATCCCCAACTTCTCAGAGTGGTAACTCGTCATTTAGGGAGTTATCTGAAATAGGATGAAAGTCTAGTATTGTTCAATAGTGGGGTAAAGTGGCTGAATGATTGTAACATAGATAATATCCTTCTGATCGATCACTGTCTGGTGGTCAGGGGAGATCTACCTAACTCCTTTTTTGACTGAATTTAAGTGAAGCCTGCAGGCGACACTTTCCGGTAGTTGGAATGTCCCTCTGTGAGATCCAATGTAACAGAGCATTGGTGTTATGTTTCTTGGGTTCCCAAAGGCTCCTGTATAGCGGGTTGATGGCTGTGTACAATAACATGAGGTGTCCCATATGAACATCCGATGCGCTCCCCTTTCTTTTGGACATGATCCTCTGCCACCATCTGTACGAAGTATTTGAGGGCTGCCAGAATATATATTCCGCTGCTGTGACTCATCTCCTGTGGGTGACTCTATATTATGCTCAGGCTGCGGGTCTTCTATTATAACTGGGGCCATGAGTTGCACAGTTTCGCCAGGCTCCTGTCCTCTTTGTAATGCAAGTCCAGCGGGAGATATGTCACTCATAGTGCTTTGCTCATCCACCACCCTGGGCGAGGTAACGGAGCTGCAGACATGGAGGACTGTGATGCGATCTGCATTAGAGGAGTGTGTAGTAACAGTGAATAGCGTGTCAACTAGATCTGCCTGATAGACATCGAGCCGGGCACAAAGTGCTCTTAAAAGGGAAAGCTCTAGCTCCATAATAGTAAATCGCCAAGTCCGTTACCTGATATAAGAGCTGATAGGCTCTATCCATATAGTTCTGTCTTGTAATTGTTCATGCGTCACACTTCATAGCCATAGCTTGTTACACTTGGTTTGGCGGGTCAGATGCGCGGGTAAGCACCCAAAATGTACCGTCAAGCTCACAGGGCATTCCGTGACTCATATAGATATAATTGGGAGGTTTATTTTCAGGTTGGACTCCATTAAGTCTTATTACTTCAAAGTGTATACCGGAGTACTAGCTCGATGCGGCCATCTCTGTTCACAGCCGGCTCCGCCCCCCTGCGAAAATAATTTTTATTCCATATACATTCAAATTAAAATCACAGATAAAATGTTAGAACACAATGTTCATATAAAAATACAGTAAAATTCTATTCATGGATCCATGAAATATTCCAGGAGTTGTGTAACTAAACTAGCCAGTTACACAACTCCTGGAATATTTCATGGATCCATGAATAGAATTTTACTGTATTTTTATATGAACATTGTGTTCTAACATTTTATCTGTGATTTTAATTTGAATGTATATGGAATAAAAATTATTTTCGCCAGAATTTAGTTTCCAGCCTTTTAAGCTATTTAGCGCTTACTATCGCCCCATATTCTGATATCTTCATGGAGTTCCGTCAGTTGGGACCCATGGTGGAAGGGACAAATTCCACGCTAACTGGGAGTCTTACTTTTCCCAGTGAAGATAGTTGTTCCCTTAAGGATCCTAGGGGTAACAGTTAGAGGGGTTGCTCAATATTGGCAACCTATGACTTGTCTACCGCCAAACTTTTTTGAATACACTAGATCCTGTCTGAACTCGGAAGTTAACCAGGTCCAGACTTGGTCAGTATCTGGAAGCACCAGGTGCAGTAGGCTTATTATTGCCGCAGTTGCTTATGTGGCAGCATTCTGGTTCATACGTTGTCTGGTTCCATTAGAACAGACATTCTTTTCAAAGAAATCCAGGATAACATAAAGACCTTTATGTCGGTCATTTATTTCTTACAGACGCTTCCCTTCAAGTATTTAGTGAGAAGCTAAGATTTTATGCTTGCAATAGTGCCACACATTTTGGTTAAGTTTACTTTTTAATTCCTTTCAAGATTTCAAGGGAATTATTCTATTTCTTCCTCTGAACAGGAGGGAGGTTTTGACCTTCAAGAATATTTGGTACCAGATAAGAGTCAAGGTGGTCTTACACTGGGTAGGAGACCTCTCCGACCTGAGAGAGTGAATTCCTGTTCCGATTCAGGAACCGAGTTTGGGATTTTATCCTAATCTCGTAGTGGTTCCAGGTACCGTCCTTCAAGGGGATCCAAGAGGGTCATTTTATGAAGGCGGATTTTAAGCATGCGTGTTTGCATTTCACATTCTCAGGCAAGCATTCCCAATTGTGGCTGGGTCTGTCGGCTTTGCCACAGTTCCCAGAATTTTCTATTAAGAGTCTGGGTTTGATGTTGGCGGTGCTCGGTTACAGGGGCATTCCTGGGGCGTCCTTTCTGGAAGACAATCTAGTCGAACTTCATGATCAGGCAGTCCTTTCAGTTTGATTCTCAAGGGAAGTTGGCCGTAATTGGATTTCATGGCATTTCGGTAGAAAGCCAATTTTCCAAGGTATAGGTCAAGGTCCAGGGACATTCAGGTAGTTCTATTAGCCGTCCTGGTGGGAACTTGGACTTTCAGTCTAGTTTATCTATTTCCCCAGTTTGCGAAGGCGTCGGTGGTCCTCATTGCACCGGCTTGGACTCGCAGGCTTCGGTATGCAGATCTGGGGGACATATCATCTCTGCCACTGTGGAGACTTCCGTTGAGGACAGACCTTCTCATTCAAGGGCCTTTATTTCATCCAATCTAGTTTCTCTGAAGCTGACTGCTTGGAGATTGACCACTTAATTTTATACAAGCAGGGTTTTTCTGACTCGGTCATGGAGACCATGATTCAGGCTCGTAAGCCTGTATCTAGAACAATTTACCATGGGATATGGAGTAAATATTTTTTATAGTGTGAATCTAAGGTCTACTCATAGAGTAGTCAGGATTCCTAGATTTTTGTCTTTTCCCCAAGAGGTTGGAGATAGGATTATCGACAGGTTCCATTTAAAGGTTGAATCTCTACTTTATCTAGTTTGTTACACAAACATCTGGCAGATGTTGTAGATGTATAGTCTTTTTGTCAGGCCTTGGTCAGGATCAGGCGTGTGTTCACACTAGTTACTCCTCCATGGAGTCTTAATTTGATCTCAAGCTTTTTCAAGGGGCTCCGTTTGAGCCTATGGATTCCTTAGATATTAATTTGTTATCTTGGAAAGTTTTGTTTCTTGTTGCCATTTCTTCAGCTCGAAGAGTGTCTGAACTTTCGGCGTTACAATTCCATTTTTCCTTACCTTGTTTTTCATTCAGATAAGGTAGTTTTACGTTCTAACCTAGGGTTCCTTCCTTAGGTTGTTTCAAGCAGGAACATTATTCAAGAGATTGTTGTTCCTTCCCTGTGTCCTAATCCTTATTCTCAAAAAGAACGTCTTTTACACAATTTGGACGTGGTCCGTGCTTTGAAATTTTATTTTCAAGTGACTCAGGACTTTCGTCAGTCGTCTTTTTTTTGTTTATCGTTTTCTCTGGGAAACGTAAGGGTCAGATAGCTACGGCTACCTCTTTCTTTTTGGCTGATGAGTATCATCCGTTTTGCTTATGGACCGCTGGACAGCAACCTCCTGAAGGGGTCACAGTTCATTCCACTAGGGCTGTTGCTTCCTCATGGGCATTCAAATATGGAGCTTCTGTAGCACAGATTTGCAAGGCTGCAACTTGGTCCTCCCTTCACACTTTTTTTCGAAAATTTACAAATTCGATACTTTTGCCTCGGCTGAGGCTGTTTTTGGGAGTAAGGTTCTTCAAGCAGTGGTGCCCTCCGTTTAGGTTACCTGTCTTGTCCCTCCCTTATCATCCGTGTACTCTAGCTTTGCTATTTTATCCCACACGTAAGGATGAAATCCGTGGACTCATAGTGTCTTAAAAAAGAAATGAAAATTTATGCTTACCTGATAAATTTATTTCTTTTTTGACACAATGAGTCCACGGCGGCCCTGTTCCTTTGACAGGTTGTGGGTTATTATAAACGTCAGACACCTCTGCACCTTTCTCTTCCTAACTTCGGTCGAATGACTGGAGTGGGAGGGAAGGGAGGAGCTATATATACAGCTCTCCGTTGGTGCTCTTTGCCTCCTCCTGCTGACCAGGAGGCGTAATCCCACAAGTAAGGATAAAATCCGTGGACTTATCGTGTCAAAAAAGAAATAAATTTATCAGGTAAGCATAAATTTTCTTTTTTAGGTTTTGTTTCCTCTTTATCCCTCAGTCCCTCACAAAAATCCAGTAACTTAGCCTGGAATCTGCAGCCGATGTGTTTGACACACCAGTGGTTTCTCAGGCAGATTTTTGTTACGGTTTCAGCTATTTGAAGGGTTCTGTTTTGCTGGGAGTGGGGCGTTGTTTGTTTGCAGAGGATTGACCGAGACATATAGAAGACTTCTGTGACAGTAAGGGTTGCCTCATATAATCTGCCTTTTTCTTTCCGTAAAACATTTATTCTTTAGCATCCTGTATTTACCGAAATCCTTTATTAATTTGTGTGAGGTTATTGTATATTTATCTAACGCCTCTGCTTATTGGTTAATCCAAAGCAGTTTTGTTTCTGTAAATAGTTTATTTGGCATCCAATTATATATTTATGTAAATGTATGCTGCTAAATTCAGGAATTTAAAGGGATATGAATCACCATTTCGTGATTCAGATAGAGCATGCGATTTTAAATAACTTGTTAATTTCTTGTTGAAAAGCAGGGACGCATGCTTAGGAGCTGGCCCTTTTCTGGAGCACTATATGGCAGCAGTTTTGCAAGAATGTTATCCATTTACATGAGCATTGGATAGCAGCACTATTTCCTGCCATGTAGTGCACTAGATGCTACCTAGGTATCTCTTCAGCACAGAATATCATGGGAACAAAGCAAATTTGATAATAGAGGTAAATTGGAAGCTTTTAAAATGGTATTTCTTTCATGTAATTGGCAAGAGTCCATGAGCTAGTGACGTATAGGATATACAATCCTACCAGGAGGGGCAAAGTTTCCCAAACCTCAAAAATGCCTATAAATACACCCCTCACCACACCCACAAATCAGTTTTACAAACTTTGCCTCCTATGAAGGTGGTGAAGTACTGGTTTGGCTATCTGCTATATATGGATGGGTGTCTTTCGGTAAATATGTATCATTATTTTAAACACTCTCAGCTATGGTTTGACGCTTTATGTATAAAGTTTTAAATATATGTATTTTACTTATATTTGCCATGAGTCAGCTCTATGTGTATTTCCCTTTGAAGTCTGGCAGTTTCTTTATGGGAATCATGTTTTAGGAAGTTTTGTCTTACCTGGGTTATAGTCTTTTTTTTCCATTTGATTTGTTTTTTCTTTAAAAAAGTTGCGGGCAAATTAGGCTCACAATGGCGCAAAATGCTGTTATTTATTGTGGCATTATTGGCGCAAGAATTTTTTTGCCGCGGATGTGCGTCTGTTATGACGCAAGTTCGTAATTTCCTGCGTCTTAGTTGACGCTAGGTTGTTTGGCGTGAAATTGTGTCTGTTATGACGTGAGTTGCATCATTTGCGGATGTTTGTTGGCGCCAAAATTTTTCTCAACTTCCTTTTGCGTTGTGCGTCATACTTGCCGCCAAAATTTTTTTGTTTTATTTTACCTCACTGCCTATATGCTCCTTGCCTTCTCTATGCTCAGAGGGCTATGCTATTTGCTTTTTTTTTGCCATTTTTAGCATTTGCATTTTCTTTCATGTAATTAGCAAGAGTCCATGAGCTAGTGACGTATGGGATATACATTCCTACCAGGAGGGGCAAAGTTTCCCAAACCTCAAAATGCCTATAAATACACCCCTCACCACACCCACAAATCAGTTTTACAAACTTTGCCTCCTATGGAGGTGGTGAAGTAAGTTTGTGCTAGATTCTGCATTGATATGCGCTCCGCAGCAGGTTGGAGCCCGGTTTTCCTCTCAGCGTGCAGTGAATGTCAGAGGGATGTGAGGAGAGTATTTCCTATTTGAATTCAAATACGGGGTCTATTTCATAGGTTCTCTGTTATCGGTCGTAGAGATTCATCTCTTACCTCCCTTTTCAGATCGACGATATACTCTTATATTTACCATTACCTCTACTGATTCTCGTTTCAGTACTGGTTTGGCTTTCTACTACATGTAGATGAGTGTCCTGGGGTAAGTAAGTCTTATTTTCTGTGACACTCTAAGCTATGGTTGGGCACTTTTATATAAAGTTCTAAATATATGTATCCAAACATTTATTTGCCTTGACTCAGGATGTTCAACGTTCCTTATTTCAGACAGTCAGTTTCATATTTGGGATAATGCATATGAATAAATCAATTTTTTTCTTACCTTAAAATTTGACTTTTTTCCCTGTGGGCTGTTAGGCTCGCGGGGGCTGAAAATGCTTCATTTTATTGCGTCATTCTTGGCGTGGACTTTTTTGGCGCAAATTTTTTTTTCTGTTTCCGGCGTCATACGTGTCGCCGGAAGTTGCGTCATTTTTGACGTTTTTTCGCACCAAAAGTGTCGGCGTTCCGGATGTGGCGTCATTTTTGGGCCAAAAGCATTTAGGCGCCAAATAATGTGGGCGTCTATTTTGGCGCTAAAAAATATGGGCGTCACTATTGTCTCCACATTATTTAAGTCTCATTATTTATTGCTTCTGGTTGCTAGAAGCTTGTTCACTGGCATTTTTTCCCATTCCTGAAACTGTCATTTAAGGAATTTGATCAATTTTGCTTTATATGTTGTTTTTTCTATTACATATTGCAAGATGTCCCAGATTGACACTGAGTCAGAAGATACTTCTAGAAAAACGCTGCCTGGTGCTGGATCTACCAAAGTTAAGTGTATCTGCTGTAAACTTGTGGTATCTGTTCCTCCAGCTGTTGTTTGTAATGAATGTCATGACAAACTTGTTAATGCAGATAATATTTCCTTTAGTAATGTTACATTACCTGTTGCTGTTCCGTCAACATCTAATACTCAGAGTGTTCCTGTTAACATAAGAGATTTTGTTTCTAAATCCATTAAGAAGGCTATGTCTGTTATTCCTCCTTCTAGTAAACGTAAAAGGTCTTTTAAAACTTCTCATTTTTCAGATGAATTTTTAAATGAACATCATCATTCTGATTCTGATAATGGTTCCTCTGGTTCAGAGGATTCTGTCTCAGAGGTTGATGCTGATAAATCTTCATATTTATTCAAAATGGAATTTATTCGTTCTTTACTTAAAGAAGTCTTAATTGCTTTAGAAATAGAGGATTCTGGTCCTCTTGATACTAAATCTAAACGTTTAAATAAGGTTTTTAAATCTCCTGTAGTTATTCCAGAAGTTTTTCCTGTCCCTGATGCTATTTCTGAAGTAATCTCCAGGGAATGGAATAATTTGGGTAATTAATTTACTCCTAAACGTTTTAAGCAATTATATCCTGTGCCATCTGACAGATTAGAATTTTGGGACAAAATCCCTAAAGTTGATGGGGCTGTCTCTACTCTTGCTAAACGTACTACTATTCCTACGGCAGATAGTACTTCCTTTAAGGATCCTTTAGATAGGAAGATTGAATCCTTTCTAAGAAAAGCTTACTTATGTTCAGGTAATCTTCTTAGACCTGCTATATCTTTAGCGGATGTTGCTGCAGCTTCAACTTTTTGGTTAGAAGCTTTAGCGCAACAAGTAACAGATCATAATTCTCATAGCATTGTTAATCTTCTTCAATATTCTAATAACTTTATTTGTGATGCCATCTTTGATATCATTAGAGTTGATGTCAGGTATATGTCTCTAGCTATTTTAGCTAGAAGAGCTTTATGGCTTAAAACTTGGAATGCTGATATGTCTTCTAAGTCAACTTTGCTTTCCCTTTCTTTCCAGGGTAATAAATTATTTGGTTCTCAGTTGGATTCTATTATCTCAACTGTTACTGGAGGAAAAGGAACTTTTTTACCACAGGATTAAAAATCTAAAGGTAAATTTAGGTCTAATAATCATTTTCGTTCCTTTCGTCACAATAAGGAACAAAAGCCTGATCCTTCACCCACAGGAGCGGTATCAGTTTGGAAACCATCTCCAGTCTGGAATAAATCCAAGCCTTTTAGAAAACCAAAGCCAGCTCCCAAGTCCACATGAAAGTGCGGCCCTCATTCCAGCCCAGCTGGTAGGGGGCAGATTAGGATTTTTCAAAGATATTTGGATCAATTCAATTCACAATCTTTGGATTCAAAACATTGTTTCGGAAGGGTACAGAATTGGCTTCAAGATAAGGCCTCCTGCAAAGAGATTTTTTCTTTCCCGTGTCCCAGTAAATCCAGCGAAGGCTCAAGCATTGAAGGCTCAAGCATTTCTGAAATGTGTTTCAGATCTAGAGTTGGCTGGAGTAATTATGCCAGTTCCAATTCTGGAACAGGGGCTGGGGTTTTATTCAAATCTCTTCATTGTACCAAAGAAGGATAATTCCTTCAGACCAGTTCTGGATCTAAAAATATTGAATCGTTATGTAAGGATACCAACATTCAAAATGGTAACTATAAGGACTATCCTGCCTTTTGTTCAGCAAGGGCATTATATGTCCACAATAGATTTACAGGATGCATATCTGCATATTCCGATTCATCCAGATCACTATCAGTTTCTGAGATTCTCTTTCCTAGACAAGCATTACCAGTTTGTGGCTCTGCCGTTTGGCCTAGCAACAGCTCCAAGGATTTTTACAAAGGTTCTCGGTGCCCTTCTGTCTGTAATCAGAGAACAGGGTATTGTGGTATTTCCTTATTTGGACGATATCTTGGTACTTGCTCAGTCTTCACATTTAGCAGAATCTCATACGAATCGACTTGTGTTGTTTCTTCAAGATCATGGTTGGAGGATCAATTTACCGAAAAGTTCATTGATTCCTCAGACAAGGGTAACCTTTTTAGGTTTCCAGATAGATTCAGCGTCCATGACTCTGTCTCTGACAGACAAGAGACGTCTAAAATTGATCTCAGCTTGTCGAAACCTTCAATCACAATCATTCCCTTCGGTAGCCTTTTGCATGGAAATTCTAGGTCTTATGACTGCTGCATCGGACGCGATCCCCTTTGCTCGTTTTCACATGCGACCTCTTCAGCTCTGTATGCTGAACCAATGGTGCAGGGATTACACAAAGATATCTCAATTAATATCTTTAAAACCGATTGTACGACACTCTCTGACGTGGTGGACAGATCACCATCGTTTAGTTCAGGGGGCTTCTTTTGTTCTTCCGACCTGGACTGTAATTTCAACAGATGCAAGTCTGACAGGTTGGGGAGCTGTTTGGGGGTCTCTGACAGCACAAGGGGTTTGGGAATCTCAGGAGGTGAGATTACCAATCAATATTTTGGAACTCCTTGCAATTTTCAGAGCTCTTCAGTCATGGCCTCTTCTAAAGAGAGAATCGTTCATTTGTTTTCAGACAGACAATGTCACAACTGTGGCATACATCAATCATCAAGGAGGGACTCACAGTCCTCTGGCTATGAAAGAAGTATCTCGAATACTGGTATGGGCGGAATCCAGCTCCTGTCTAGTTTCTGCGGTTCATATCCCAGGTATAGACAATTGGGAAGCGGATTATCTCAGTCGCCAAACGTTACATCCGGGCGAATGGTCTCTTCACCCAGAGGTATTTCTTCAGATTGTTCAAATGTGGGGACTTCCAGAAATAGATCTGATGGCTTCTCATCTAAACAAGAAGCTTCCCAGGTATCTGTCCAGATCCAGGGATCCTCAAGCGGAAGCAGTGGATGAATTGTCACTTCCTTGGAAGTATCATCCTGCCTATATCTTTCCGCCTCTAGTTCTTCTTCCAAGAGTAATCTCCAAGATTCTGAAGGAATGCTCGTTTGTTCTGCTGGTGGCTCCAGCATGGCCTCACAGGTTTTGGTATGCGGATCTTGTCCGGATGGCCTCTTGCCAACCGTGGACTCTTCCGTTAAGACCAGACCTACTGTCGCAAGGTCCTTTTTTCCATCAGGATCTCAAATCCTTAAATCTAAAGGTATGGAGATTGAACACTTGATTCTTAGTCAAAGAGGTTTCTCTGACTCTGTGATTAATACTATGTTACAGGCTTGTAAATCTGTATCTAGGAAGATATATTATAGAGTCTGGAAGACTTACATTTCTTGGTGTCTTTCTCATCATTTTTCCTGGCATTCTTTTAGAATTCCGAGAATTTTACAGTTTCTTCAGGATGGTTTGGATAAAGGTTTGTCTGCAAGTTCCTTGAAAGGACAAATCTCTGCTCTTTCTGTTCTTTTTCACAGAAAGATTGCTAATCTTCCTGATATTCATTGTTTTGTACAAGCTTTGGTTCGTATAAAACCTGTCATTAAGTCAATTTCTCCTCCTTGGAGTTTGAATTTGGTTCTGGGGGCTCTTCAAGCTCCTCCGTTTGAACCTATGCATTCATTGGACATTAAATTACTTTCTTGGAAAGTTTTGTTTCTTTTGGCCATCTCTTCTGCTAGAAGAGTTTCTGAATTATCTGCTCTTTCTTGTGAGTCTCCTTTTCTGATTTTTCATCAGGATAAGGCGGTGTTGCGAACTTCTTTTAAATTTTTACCTAAGGTTGTGAATTCTAACAACATTAGTAGAGAAATTGTGGTTCCTTCATTATGTCCTAATCCTAAGAATGCTAAGGAGCGATCATTGCATTCTTTGGATGTAGTTAGAGCTTTGAAATATTATGTTGAAGCTACTAAGAATTTCCGAAAGACTTCTAGTCTATTCGTTATCTTTTCCGGTTCTAGGAAAGGTCAGAAGGCCTCTGCCATTTTCTTGGCATCTTGGTTGAAATCTTTAATTCATCATGCTTATGTCGAGTCGGGTAAAACTCCGCCTCAAAGGATTACAGCTCATTCCACTAGGTCAGTTTCTACTTCCTGGGCGTTTAGGAATGAAGCTTCGGTTGATCAGATTTGCAAAGCAGCAACTTGGTCTTCTTTGCATACTTTTACTAAATTCTACCATTTTGATGTGTTTTCTTCTTCTGAAGCAGTTTTTGGTAGAAAAGTACTTCAGGCAGCTGTTTCAGTTTGATTCTTCTGCTTATAATTTCAGTTTTTTTCATTGTAAGATTTAAACTTTATTTTGGGTGCGGATTATTTTCAGCGGAATTGGCTGTCTTTATTTTATCCCTCCCTCTCTAGTGACTCTTGCGTGGAAGATCCACATCTTGGGTAGTCATTATCCCATACGTCACTAGCTCATGGACTCTTGCTAATTACATGAAAGAAAACATAATTTATGTAAGAACTTACCTGATAAATTCATTTCTTTCATATTAGCAAGAGTCCATGAGGCCCACCCTTTTTGTGGTGGTTATGATTTTTTTCTATAAAGCACAATTATTCCAATTCCTTATTTTTTATGCTTTCGCACTTTTTTCTTATCACCCCACTTCTTGGCTATGCGTTAAACTGATTTGTGGGTGTGGTGAGGGGTGTATTTATAGGCATTTTGAGGTTTGGGAAACTTTGCCCCTCCTGGTAGGAATGTATATCCCATACGTCACTAGCTCATGGACTCTTGCTAATATGAAAGAAATGAATTTATCAGGTAAGTTCTTACATAAATTATGTTTTTTCCCATTCCTGAAACTGCTATATGTGGAAATAAGATATTTCTGTTTAAATGTTATTTTTTTTCTTTTACATTTTACAAGATGTCTCAATCTGATCCTGTCTCAGAAGCTGCTGTAGGAACCATGCTGCCTGAACACAGTTCTACCAAAGCTAAGTGTATCTGTTGTAAGATAGTGGAGATTATATCTCCTGCTGTAGTATGTAACAGTTGTCATGATAAGCTTTTGCATGCAGAAAAGGTTTCTATCAGTGCTAGTACAGTATCTGTTGTTCCTTCAACATCTAAAGTACATGATATCCCTGTTGATATGAAAATTTATATCAATATTTTAAGATAGAGTATATTCGTTCTTTGTTAAAAGAAGTGTTGATAACTTTGGATATTGAGGAGTCTGGTCCTCTTGATAATAAATCCAGTAAACGTTTAAATTCTGTCTATAAACCTCCTGTGACTACTCCTGAGGTTTTTCCTGTTCCTGATGCTATTTCTGATGTGATTGCTCAGGAATGGTTAAACCCTGGTACTTTTTTGTTCCTTCTTTAAGGTTTAAAAAGTTGGATCCTTTGCCAGTGGCTAAATTAGAGTTTTGGTGAAAAGTCCCTAAGGTTGATGGGGCTATTTCTACTCTTGCTAAATGTACTATTATTCCTATGTAAGATAGTACTTCTTTTAAGGATCCTTTAGATAGTAAGATTGAATCTTATCAAAGGAAAGCTTATTTGCATTCTGGCTATATTCTCAGACCTGCCATTTCTATGGCTGATGTTGCGGCTGCATCAACTTTTTGGTTGGATAGCTTAGCACATCGGGAAAATTACTCTGATTTGCATAGCATTGTTTGTTTTGCTTGCTAATAATTTTATCTGTAATGCTATTTTTGATATCATCAAGATTAATGTTTTATGTTAAATCTATGTCTTTGGCTATTTTAGCTAGAAGAGCTTTATGGCTCAAATAATGGAATGCTGACATGGTATCTAAATCTAGGTTACTATCTCTATCATTTCAGTGTAATAATTTGTTTGGTTCCCAGTTGGATTCTATTATTTCCACTATTACGGGGGGAAGGGAGTTTTTTTTGCCTCAAGATAAAAAGTCTAAGGGCAAATCTAAAGCTTCTAATCGGTTTAGTTTCTTTCGTCAGAATAGAGAACAGAAAACCACTCCTTCCCCTAAGGACTCTGGCTCCAATTGGAATAAATACAAGGCTTATAAGAAACCAAAGCCAGCCCCAAAGACTGCATGAAGGTGTGGCCCTCTAGTTCTGCTGGTGGGAGGCAGATTGAAGTTATTTCAAGACGTTTGGGCAGGTTCCGTTCAGAATCCTTGGATTCAGAATATTGTCTCTCAGGGATATCGAATAGGTTTCAGAATTAGACCTCCTGTGAAAAGATTTTTTCTCTCTCATATCTCTCATCAAATCCTGTGAAATCTCAGGCCTTTCTGAAGTGTGTTTCAGATCTAGAGCTTTCAGGGGTAATTGTACCAGTTTCACTTCTGGAACAGGGTCTGGGTTTTTATTCAAATCTATTCATTGTCCCGAAGAAGGAAAATTCTTTCAGACCAGTTCTCGATCTGAAGTTTTTGAATCAATTTGTAAAGGTCCCAACTTTCAAGATGGTGACTATAAGGACTATTCTGCCTTTTTTGTTCAGCAAGGTCATTTACATGTCCTCCATAGACTTACAGGATGCGTATCTTCACATTCCGATTCATCCATATTACTATCTGTTTCTGAGATTCTCTTTTCTAGACAAGCATTACCAATTTGTTGCTCTTCCATTTGTGTTGCTCTTCCATTTGGCCTAGCAACAACTCCAAGAATCTTTTTGAAGGTTCTCGGTGCCCTTCTATCTGTAATCAGAGAGCAGGGTATTGCGGCTTTTCCTTATTTGGACGATATCTTGGTATTGGCTCAATCTTTTCATTTAGCAGAATCTCACACAAATCAACTTGTGTTGTTTCTTCAAAAACATGGTTGGAGGATCAATTTACCAAAGAGTTCCTTTATTCCTCAGACAAGGGTCACCTTTTTAGGTTTTCAGATAGATTTAGTGTCCATGACGCTGTCCTTAACAGACAAGAGACAAATGAAATTAGTTTCTGCCTGTAGAAACCTTCAGTCTCGATCATTCCCTTCAGTGGCTATGTGCATAGAAGTTTTAGGTCTCATGACTGCAGCATCGGACGCGATCCCCTTTGCTCGTTTTTATATGAGACCTCTGCAGCTTTGATTGCTGAATCAATGGTGAAGGGATTTTACTCGGATATCACAGTTGATATACTTAAATCCCAACATTCAACTCTCTCTGTCCTGGTGGTTGGATCATAATCGGATTCTTCAAGGGGCCTCTTTTGTTCGTCCTTCCTGGGCTGTGATTTCAACAGATGCAAGTCTCACAGGTTGGGGAGATGTCTGGGTTTCTCTGACAGCACAAGGAGTTTGGAATTCTCAAGAGGCAAGGTTACCAATCAATATTTTAGAACTCTGTGCTATTTTTAGGACTCTTCAGGCTTGGCCTATATTAAAGAGAGAATCATTCATTTGTTTCAGACAGACAATATCACAACTGTGGCATATGTCAATCATCAAGGGGGGACTCGCAGTCCTTTAGCAATGAAAGAAGTATCTTGAATACTTTCTTGGGCGAAATCCAACTCCTGTCTAAATTTTGCGATACATATCCCATGTGTAGACAATTGGGAAGCGGATTATCTCAGTCGTCAGTCTTTACATCCAGGGGAGTATCTCTCCATCCAGATGTATTTTGTCAGATTGTACAGATGTGGGGTCTCCCCGAAATAGATCTGATGGCTTCCCATCTAAACAAGAAGCTTCCCAGGTACCTTTCCAGGTCCAGGGATCCTCAGGCGGAGATGGTGGATGTGTTAGCAGTTCCTTGGTTTTACATTTTTTTCACCTCTAGTTCTTCTTCCAAGGGTGATCTCCAAGATCATATTGGAACAATCGCATGTGTTTCTGATAGCACCAGTATGACCTCACAGGTTTTGGTATGCAGATCTTGTCCGAATGTCCAGTTGCCAACCTTGGTCACTTCCTTTAAGGCCAGACCTTCTGTGTAAAGGGCCGTTTTTCCATCAGGATCTCAAATCGCTAAATTTGAAGGTATGGAAATTGAACGCTTAGTACTTAGTCATAGAGGTTTCTCTGACTCAGTGATTAATACTATGCTACAGGCTCGTAAGTCTGTTTCAAGAAAGATTTATTATCGTGTTTGGAAAACCTATATTTCATGGTGTTTTTCTCATAAATTCTTTTGGCATTCTTTTAGGATTCCTAGAATTTTACAGTTTCTTCAGGATGGTTTGAATAAAGGTTTGTCTGCAAGTACCTTGAAGGGACACATTTCTTTTTTTGATATAATGTTTTTTATTATTATTAAAGGTTAAGAAAGAAAAGGGAAAAACAAAAAGTTACATAATCAATGTTACAATTATGTCATTTGGGACCAGAAAGCATGAAGCAAACATACAGATTAGATATACATAAAAACAAAATCATAACCTTTTCAAATATTAGATATTTAACTTTTCTTCCTTTATCACAATGGTCATTAACACGAGACTTACCCTAAATCATTGTTGTAAGCCTAAAAAAAGACAAATCTTTACAGTAATAAATGACAAATTCGAGTAGTCCAGTGTAAATTTTAAGTAATTTCAACCTTTAAATTATTGAGAAAGGTGGAGCCACCTACAAATTAATTGTCAAATTCCTGACCGGCTTCGAGGAAAGGTTTTTAACTTTTAAATTTTTCTAGGAGGGGCAAAGAAGGGAGGAAGAAAAAAAAAAAAAAAAAAAAAAAAAAGGGGGGGGGTTTGCATCTTAACTCATATTCTCTAATGGTGATAGTAACTGATTCTGTATATTGGTGTTTTTATAGTGTTTAACAAAATCTAACCACTTTAAATTAAATCTATTTTGCTGCTGTTCAGAGTTAATTGCGTTAATTGTTCTATTGTATATTGCCTTTGTAATAAAAATGTTAAATTGTTTATAGTCGGTGTATTTTTTTGATGCCAATTTTTAAGAATGAGATATCTTCCACCCAGAATTACCGTATTACAGAAAGCTCTATTTACCAATCTATCTGATGTGTCCAATAGGAAAATTATGTGTTGTAGTTCTAATATGTATTTTGTAGCTGTCACCTTAGTTAACCAAAATTGTACACATTTCCAAAACTGGTTAATTTTTGGGCACATTTCTGCTCTTTCTGTTTTATTTCATAGAAAGATTGCTAAACTTCCTGATATTCACTGTTTTGTTCAGGCTTTGGTTCGTATCAAGCCTGTTATTAAATCAATCTCTCCTCCTTGGAGTCTTAATTTGGTTTTGAAGGCTTTGCAGGCTCCTCCTTTTGAGCCTATGCATTCTTTGGATATTAAACTACTTTCTTGGAAAGTGTTGTTTCTTTTGGCTATCTCTTCAGGTAGAAGAGTTTCCGAATTGTCTGCTCTCTCTTGTGAGTCTCCTATTCTGATTTCTCATCAGGATAAGGCTGTTCTGCGGACTTCGTTTTAAATTTCTTCCTACGGTTGTGAATTCTAACAACATTAGTAGAGAAATTGTTGTTCCTTCCTTGTGTCCCAATCCTAAGAATACTCTTGAAAGATCTTTACATTCTTTGGATGTTGCAAGAGCTTTAAAATATTATGTTGAAGCTACTAATGATTTCAGGAAGACTTCTAGTCTTTGTTTTTTCTGGTCCTAGGAAAGGTCAGAAAGCCTCTGCCATTTCTTTGGCATCTTGGTTAAAGCTTTTGATTCAGAAGGCTTATTTGGAGGCGGGACAGTCTCCGCCTCAGAGAATTACAGCTCATTCTACTAGATCAGTCACTACTTCTTGGGCTTTTAAGAATGAAGCTTCAGTTTATCAGATTTGCAAAGCAGCAACTTGGTCTTCTTTGCATACATTTACAAAATTTTACCATTTTACTGTATTTGCACAATTTATTATTTTTTTGGGGGGGGAGGGTTCATATCCCTTTAATTTATTTGGTTTACATCTGTAAATTGTTCTGCTCAGTGATCATTATAGTATTGATATTCCAGCAGAGTTTAAAAGTACTAATTCCTTAATATTTAAAGGAACATAAAAGTGCATAAAAGAAAATGTTTTTTTTAGGGCTGCAACTAACGATTATTTTCATAATCGATTAATCGGCCAATTATTTTTTCGATTAATCGACTAATCGGATGAAAAATAAATTCATTTTTTCCTATATTTAAAATAAAATCCACATACTGAGTGTTATAAATATAAACTTCTGACTAAAACTTTACATTAAAACAACTGTTGGTCCAATTTTTTAAGCAACAGAACAATTTTTTATAATTTAAACAAAACAAAACCACAAACTGTTTGTAAAGAGGTAGAATTAGAAAGAGGTAGACTATCACTGTTTATCACATTCTGTTATTCACTCTCTCAGAAACTTTGCATTGAAATGCAAAAATGATATGACCACATGCTCCTGGCTGAGGCTGTCTCTCTTTTTGCAGCTATTTTGTCTGCAGCAAAGAAGAGGCGGTCAGATGGTGTTGAGGTGTCTGAGATGCACTAGTAGGGTTTTGCCAATTTCACCAAGGTGGGCTATTTATCTTTGTTAGTTCTCCACCAATGCAAGGGGCCTCTCAACAAAGTGAGCCTGGACTTAAAGGGCCATAATACCCAAATGTTTAAACACTTTAAAGTGCTGCAGCATAGCTGTAAAAAGCTGACTAGAAAATATCACCTGAACATCTCTATGTAAAAAAGAAAGATATTTTACCTCAAAAGTTCCTCAGTAGCCACCTCCCATTGTAAAGGATTTCTAAGCAGCATATTAGTATGTCTGTCCTGGGACAGCTGAAAGGATGAGCGTCGTGAACTCTCATATTATTTCACCAATCAGGTAAAGGAAGCTTACTATGAAATCTCATGAGAGTTAAGTCAAATCTCATGAGATCACAGTAAGAGTTCATGACCTCAGCACTGCTGATGCTGATTGGCTGCTGTTCATTTCTTCATTTTTTTTTATTTTTACCTGCAGCTGGGAGCAGCTGAGTATAACTTTTTACACAGAACTTACTTTGCTGAGTTGAGGAGATTGTGAGGTAAAATATCTTCCTTTTTTACATAGAGAAGCTCAGGTGATATTTTCCTGTCAGCTTTTTATAGTTATACTGCATCAGTTTCAAGTGATTTAGCATATGAGTATTATGTCTCTTTAATTTTAACATAAAAATATCTTATATCTATCTGAATGCAGTAGTAAATAACCATCTATAAGGTTAGGGGGAAAAATATCTAGTCCACTCTTAAAATAACAGATATATACTTACAGAGGTTGAATTTGGTACATATTCCAATTAATTAAAAATTAAAAGGAAAAAAAAAGGCAAAAGGGCTAAAGACTAAATATCAGTAACAGGACACAGACTTATACATTTATCTATAGAGTACATATATCAGCAGTAGCAAGCAATTCGCTAAATATTGTGCAAACAGTTAATAGGGGCATAAATTCATATAAGAAATGCCATCAATCTAGGTCTATGTGTAAATAACAAGCTCGGCACTATATCATGCAAAGCATAGTCCCAAATCACCTGATTTTATATAAACAATCCAAATTATGACTCCTATTTTATTTCTGGGTTGCACATAAAACATAGTAAGTAAACTTAAAAAGAAACGTATAGTGTCCTAAAAAAGTGAAAAGTAAACGTCTGTAGACGTTCTTTAGGCTAAGGGCATAACCATAAAACACGATACCATGTGCAGGAGCTCATCGGAGTGAAGCAGCTGGTGCCATGCACAGACCAACTAATTGCAAACCAACTAATCGATTATGAGATTTGTTGACAGCTATTTCCATAATCGATTATTATCGATTATGCCGATTAGTTATTGCAGCTCTAGGTTTTTTTATTATTAACCTATTCCTTACATATAACTATGTGTTTTAACCCTTGAAAAGTCGGTTACAGAGCAGTAATGCACTCCTTGGAACTAGCTTAGCAGATCTGATGAGCCAATGACAAGTTACATATGTATGTAGTAAATAGTGATCAGCTAGCTCCCAGTAGTGCATTGCTGTTTTTGAACCCACCTAGGTATGCTCTATCTGAACAATGAAAGTTTAATTCTTTATAGTCTCTTTAATAGATGTCACTATTGTTACTATCTTTAGAGAATATATTGGCTATGAAGCACCACATTACAAAAGATTTGCACTCAAAATAAATGTTTTAAAAAGCATTTAATTCTGTTGTTTGCATTGTTTATATCTTAGGGCACACTCTTTGAAAAACCTCCTGCACAGAACAAACGATCACTCTGTAGAATATAGCAGAGTTAGGCTTCTAAAGAAAGGAATATAGCAGAGTTAGGCTTCTAAAGCTTCTAAAGGATATAGCAGAGTTAGGCTTCTAAAGGATATAGCAGAGTTAGGCTTCTAAAGCTTCTAAAGGATATAGCAGAGTTAGGCTTCTAAAGGATATAGCAGAGTTAGGCTTCTAAAGGATATAGCAGAATTAGGCCTCTAAAGAATATAGCAGAATTAGGCTTCTAAAGCTTCTAAAGGATATAGCAGAGTTAGGCTTCTAAAGGATATAGCAGAATTAGGCTTCTAAAGGATATAGCAGAGTTAGGCTTCTAAAGGATATAGCAGAGTTAGGCTTCTAAAGGATATAGCAGAGTTAGGCTTCTAAAGGATATAGCAGAGTTAGGCTTCTAAAGGATATAGCAGAGTTAGGCTTCTAAAGGATATAGCAGAGTTAGGCTTCTAAAGAATATAGCAGAATTAGGCTTCTAAAGGATATAGCAGAGTTAGGCTTCTAAAGGATATAGCAGAATTAGGCTTCTAAAGGATATAGCAGAGTTAGGCTTCTAAAGGATATAGCAGAGTTAGGCCTCTAAAGAATATAGCAGAATTAGGCTTCTAAAGGATATAGCAGAATTAGGCTTCTAAAGGATATAGCAGAGTTAGGCTTCTAAAGGATATAGCAGAGTTAGGCTTCTAAAGGATATAGCAGAGTTAGGCTTCTAAAGGATATAGCAGAGTTAGGCTTCTAAAGGATATAGCAGAGTTAGGCTTCTAAAGGATATAGCAGAGTTAGGCTTCTAAAGGATATAGCAGAGTTAGGCTTCTAAAGGATATAGCAGAGTTAGGCTTCTAAAGGATATAGCAGAGTTAGGCTTCTAAAGGATATAGCAGAGTTAGGCTTCTAAAGGATATAGCAGAGTTAGGCTTCTAAAGGATATAGCAGAGTTAGGCTTCTAAAGGATATAGCAGAGTTAGGCTTCTAAAGGATATAGCAGAGTTAGGCTTCTAAAGGATATAGCAGAGTTAGGCTTCTAAAGGATATAGCAGAGTTAGGCTTCTAAAGGATATAGCAGAGTTAGGCTTCTAAAGGATATAGCAGAGTTAGGCTTCTAAAGGATATAGCAGAGTTAGGCTTCTAAAGGATATAGCAGAGTTAGGCTTCTAAAGGATATAGCAGAGTTAGGCTTCTAAAGGATATAGCAGAGTTAGGCTTCTAAAGGATATAGCAGAGTTAGGCTTCTAAAGGATATAGCAGAGTTAGGCTTCTAAAGGATATAGCAGAGTTAGGCTTCTAAAGGATATAGCAGAGTTAGGCTTCTAAAGGATATAGCAGAGTTAGGCTTCTAAAGGATATAGCAGAGTTAGGCTTCTAAAGGATATAGCAGAGTTAGGCTTCTAAAGGATATAGCAGAGTTAGGCTTCTAAAGGATATAGCAGAGTTAGGCTTCTAAAGGATATAGCAGAGTTAGGCTTCTAAAGGATATAGCAGAGTTAGGCTTCTAAAGGATATAGCAGAGTTAGGCTTCTAAAGGATATAGCAGAGTTAGGCTTCTAAAGGATATAGCAGAGTTAGGCTTCTAAAGGATATAGCAGAGTTAGGCTTCTAAAGGATATAGCAGAGTTAGGCTTCTAAAGGATATAGCAGAGTTAGGCTTCTAAAGGATATAGCAGAGTTAGGCTTCTAAAGGATATAGCAGAGTTAGGCTTCTAAAGGATATAGCAGAGTTAGGCTTCTAAAGGATATAGCAGAGTTAGGCTTCTAAAGGATATAGCAGAGTTAGGCTTCTAAAGGATATAGCAGAGTTAGGCTTCTAAAGGATATAGCAGAGTTAGGCTTCTAAAGGATATAGCAGAGTTAGGCTTCTAAAGGATATAGCAGAGTTAGGCCTCTAAAGGATATAGCAGAGTTAGGCTTCTAAAGGATATAGCAGAGTTAGGCTTCTAAAGGATATAGCAGAGTTAGGCTTCTAAAGGATATAGCAGAGTTAGGCTTCTAAAGGATATAGCAGAGTTAGGCTTCTAAAGGATATAGCAGAGTTAGGCTTCTAAAGGATATAGCAGAGTTAGGCTTCTAAAGGATATAGCAGAGTTAGGCTTCTAAAGGATATAGCAGAGTTAGGCTTCTAAAGGATATAGCAGAGTTAGGCTTCTAAAGGATATAGCAGAGTTAGGCTTCTAAAGGATATAGCAGAGTTAGGCTTCTAAAGGATATAGCAGAGTTAGGCTTCTAAAGGATATAGCAGAGTTAGGCTTCTAAAGGATATAGCAGAGTTAGGCTTCTAAAGGATATAGCAGAGTTAGGCTTCTAAAGGATATAGCAGAGTTAGGCTTCTAAAGGATATAGCAGAGTTAGGCTTCTAAAGGATATAGCAGAGTTAGGCTTCTAAAGGATATAGCAGAGTTAGGCTTCTAAAGGATATAGCAGAGTTAGGCTTCTAAAGGATATAGCAGAGTTAGGCTTCTAAAGGATATAGCAGAGTTAGGCTTCTAAAGGATATAGCAGAGTTAGGCTTCTAAAGGATATAGCAGAGTTAGGCTTCTAAAGGATATAGCAGAGTTAGGCTTCTAAAGGATATAGCAGAGTTAGGCTTCTAAAGGATATAGCAGAGTTAGGCTTCTAAAGGATATAGCAGAGTTAGGCTTCTAAAGGATATAGCAGAGTTAGGCTTCTAAAGGATATAGCAGAGTTAGGCTTCTAAAGGATATAGCAGAGTTAGGCTTCTAAAGGATATAGCAGAGTTAGGCTTCTAAAGGATATAGCAGAGTTAGGCTTCTAAAGGATATAGCAGAGTTAGGCTTCTAAAGGATATAGCAGAGTTAGGCTTCTAAAGAAAGGAATATAGCAGAGTTAGGCTTCTAAAGCTTCTAAAGGATATAGCAGAGTTAGGCTTCTAAAGAATATAGCAGAGTTAGGCTTCTAAAGCTTCTAAAGGATATAGCAGAGTTAGGCTTCTAAAGGATATAGCAGAATTAGGCTTCTAAAGGATATAGCAGAATTAGGCTTCTAAAGGATATAGCAGAGTTAGGCTTCTAAAGGATATAGCAGAGTTAGGCTTCTAAAGGATATAGCAGAGTTAGGCTTCTAAAGAATATAGCAGAGTTAGGCTTCTAAAGCTTCTAAAGGATATAGCAGAGTTAGGCTTCTAAAGAATATAGCAGAGTTAGGCTTCTAAAGCTTCTAAAGGATATAGCAGAATTAGGCTTCTAAAGGATATAGCAGAGTTAGGCTTCTAAAGGATATAGCAGAATTAGGCTTCTAAAGGATATAGCCGAGTTAGGCTTCTAAAGAATATAGCAGAATTAGGCTTCTAAAGGATATAGCAGAGTTAGGCTTCTAAAGGATATAGCAGAATTAGGCTTCTAAAGGATATAGCAGAGTTAGGCTTCTAAAGGATATAGCAGAGTTAGGCCTCTAAAGAATATAGCAGAATTAGGCTTCTAAAGGATATAGCAGAGTTAGGCTTCTAAAGGATATAGCAGAGTTAGGCTTCTAAAGGATATAGCAGAGTTAGGCTTCTAAAGGATATAGCAGAGTTAGGCTTCTAAAGGATATAGCAGAGTTAGGCTTCTAAAGGATATAGCAGAGTTAGGCTTCTAAAGGATATAGCAGAGTTAGGCTTCTAAAGGATATAGCAGAGTTAGGCTTCTAAAGGATATAGCAGAGTTAGGCTTCTAAAGGATATAGCAGAGTTAGGCTTCTAAAGGATATAGCAGAGTTAGGCTTCTAAAGGATATAGCAGAGTTAGGCTTCTAAAGGATATAGCAGAGTTAGGCTTCTAAAGGATATAGCAGAGTTAGGCTTCTAAAGGATATAGCAGAGTTAGGCTTCTAAAGGATATAGCAGAGTTAGGCTTCTAAAGGATATAGCAGAGTTAGGCTTCTAAAGAATATAGCAGAGTTAGGCTTCTAAAGCTTCTAAAGGATATAGCAGAGTTAGGCTTCTAAAGAATATAGCAGAGTTAGGCTTCTAAAGCTTCTAAAGGATATAGCAGAATTAGGCTTCTAAAGGATATAGCAGAGTTAGGCTTCTAAAGGATATAGCAGAATTAGGCTTCTAAAGGATATAGCAGAGTTAGGCTTCTAAAGAATATAGCAGAATTAGGCTTCTAAAGGATATAGCAGAGTTAGGCTTCTAAAGGATATAGCAGAATTAGGCTTCTAAAGGATATAGCAGAGTTAGGCTTCTAAAGGATATAGCAGAGTTAGGCCTCTAAAGAATATAGCAGAATTAGGCTTCTAAAGGATATAGCAGAGTTAGGCTTCTAAAGGATATAGCAGAGTTAGGCTTCTAAAGGATATAGCAGAGTTAGGCTTCTAAAGGATATAGCAGAGTTAGGCTTCTAAAGGATATAGCAGAGTTAGGCTTCTAAAGGATATAGCAGAGTTAGGCTTCTAAAGGATATAGCAGAGTTAGGCTTCTAAAGGATATAGCAGAGTTAGGCTTCTAAAGGATATAGCAGAGTTAGGCTTCTAAAGGATATAGCAGAGTTAGGCTTCTAAAGGATATAGCAGAGTTAGGCTTCTAAAGGATATAGCAGAGTTAGGCTTCTAAAGGATATAGCAGAGTTAGGCTTCTAAAGGATATAGCAGAGTTAGGCTTCTAAAGGATATAGCAGAGTTAGGCTTCTAAAGGATATAGCAGAGTTAGGCTTCTAAAGGATATAGCAGAGTTAGGCTTCTAAAGGATATAGCAGAGTTAGGCTTCTAAAGGATATAGCAGAGTTAGGCTTCTAAAGGATATAGCAGAGTTAGGCTTCTAAAGAATATAGCAGAGTTAGGCTTCTAAAGCTTCTAAAGGATATAGCAGAATTAGGCCTCTAAAGAATATAGCAGAATTAGGCTTCTAAAGGATATAGCAGAGTTAGGCTTCTAAAGCTTCTAAAGGATATAGCAGAATTAGGCCTCTAAAGGATATAGCAGAGTTAGGCTTCTAAAGGATATAGCAGAGTTAGGCCTCTAAAGGATATAGCAGAGTTAGGCTTCTAAAGGATATAGCAGAGTTAGGCTTCTAAAGGATATAGCAGAGTTAGGCTTCTAAAGGATATAGCAGAGTTAGGCTTCTAAAGGATATAGCAGAGTTAGGCTTCTAAAGGATATAGCAGAGTTAGGCTTCTAAAGTTTGAAGTATGCAATTCGACTTCTTGTAGAATTGGAAATTTTAGTTGAAATAATTTTTATTGTCATGGATCCCATCAAATACAACATAATAAAACAGTGTGCTGGGTTACAATGTCCTAGTATTCTTAAAACAATTAAAGTTTTCAGCACCCTGTTTATATCATTTTCATCAATTTTCTCCCCCCCTTCCCAAACTCCCTCTCCACCCCCTCCACCCTCTTATCCCATTTCCCTAAACCTAAACTTCATAACTGTATACAAAGAAAAACCTTTAACTTTAAACTTTTCCCGTCGAGCAGTGACAATGTTGTAGATTTCTTTAGAACGCTATATCTATATTTAAGAAAGTTCCTATTCTCTCCAATTTAATTGCCCTAAAAAAGCCTTATTGGTTACTTAGTGTTGATCTGTATGTACCTACATATTTCTGTTTATTTAAAATCCAATGTATCCATATGTTTTGGAATCTCTCAGATGTCCCTTGTATCCATGCAGCTGATTCTAGCATATTATAAACATCTTCAATTTTGATCATTACCTCACCCCATTCTGGAGCCCCCACTTTCCATTTTCTAGCTATACATATTCTGGTTGCTGTACATATAATATTAACCCATCTATTAGTAATTGAGTTCATTGACTCCTGGAGAATATGTAGTAAGGCCTGTGAGGCTGATAATTTAAAGGGGTCCAGCAGGAGCAGCCGTGTCTCTCCTGTCTGTCTTTTTTAAACTGCTTACCTAAGTTGTAAATTTAATACTATGGTTCAACAATAAGAGATACCTAATCCTGGTGCCCACTGTACTAGATATTTAAAAATTAAAAGTAATTCAGCCCTCGGATTGTAAGGGCTTAGCTTACTCTATATTACAATATCAGTGGGCCCATGTTTATTAATGGTGAATGAATATTTGAACCTCTAATTCTTACCTTAAAACTAGGTTTAAGTGCTTTTATATTCTTCTGCTACTGTGTGAATGTGTGTTCCTAGTTTATATAATAAAGATTTAAAGTATGAATGGTATGGAACTTTTTAAATTAGAGTATTTATCCTAAACAATTTTCCTTGGAGTAATATTGATATTGATTTTGTGGAATTCAATGCTACAAACTTTTTTGTATTCCTTAAACAATTAGTTTAACTAGTAATTTAAAGGAGTCGTCTAGAATCACCTTAAATAGTTGAGAAAGCTTGTCCCATGTAGGTTGTATCTTTGGACACTCCCACCACATGTGAAAATAGGTCCCTATCCCATTACATCCCCGATAACATAATCTACTACCCTGTGTGGTGTAATGTGAGGATTTCAGTGGTGTAAGGTACCATCTATATGAGGTTTTTATTGAGTTTTCGATAAGGTCTGCCCCTATTAAGCTTCTCCTCATTGAGGAGAAAATCTGGCTCCATTCTTCTCTATTATAGGTTATAGCTAAATCTTGTTCCCATTTGTCATAAATTACCAATTTTGCTGAACTATTTGCTTCTTGAATGGCTAAGTATAAGCGTGTAATCATTTTTTTTATTTCTACCGGGTGTCATTATCATTTGTTCCAGAGCAGTTTTTGGGCAGGCTGGGATGCTGCTTAGTCTATATGTATTTATAGCATGGGAAATTTGGAGATATAAAAACCAGTGCAATGTATTTGGGTGTATTTTATCTCTTAATTGTGTAAATGTCAACAACTTCCCATTGTCTAGGAAATCAGCTACCCTATAGAGGCCTTTATTTCCCCATTTATCTATTTGTTTTTGAAATTCTTTTGGGAGTAGTGTACTTAGAGGTATTATAATAGTGTGTGGCGAGAGTAATTCATTGTATGTGTTAGTGACCTCCACATAAGCTTAGAATCTTCTGTAGTTTTTAGTTTAATTATCCTCTGGTCTTTTGGATCTGAGGGTTTCCATAATATATCTCCCGGAGTGCTTAGTCTTCCAATATCTGCTTCAATACCTGGCCATGTCATCTCCTGGCAATCTTTACATAAAAGAGCATTTTGTGCCAGTCTGGCGGCATGATAATAATCTCTAAGATTAGGGACTCCTACACCTCCCAATAGCTTGTGTTGTTTTAAAATATGAGCAGCTATTCTAGCTGTTTTATGTCCTCTTATAAATTTAATAATGTCAGATTGTAGTTCTTCAAGCTCTTTTATTGGGATTTTAATAGGTAAAGCTCTAAATAGATATAACAGTCTTGGTAGGACATTCATTTTAATGGCCGATAATCTGCCATACCAAGAAAAGTTCCCTTTCTTCCATTTCAATATATCTCTTCTTATAGTTTTGTAAATTGGGATGTAGTTTGCTTTATACAATGTTTCTATGGTGTCTGTGATTTGTATGCCTAGATATTTTAGGGAATGATTAACCCATTTAAAATCAAAGTTCGCTTCTATCAACTTTTGTGTGTGTGTTGGTAATGATAGAGGGAGTGCTTCGCATTTATCCGAATTTATTTTGAAACCCGAAACATTGGAAAAATCTTCTAATAATTGGTACAACCTAGGGAGGGAAAGCATTGGTTTTGTAATTGTAAGCAAGATATCGTCTGCAAATAAAGTTAGTGTTTGTTCCCCTTTATTTAATTTAACCCCATGGATATCCTTAGAGTTGCGAATACAGAATTGGACATTTTAAAGGGACATTCGTGTCAAAATTTAAATGCACATAGATGAACTACATCTTTGAATTGAAACATATGTATTGTTAAAAATGCTTCTAGCAAAAGTTATCACTGATTTAGCGCTAGATTTGCCAATTTGCGGGCGCGCAATAAATAACCAAACATTACAAGTGGATGGTTATTGCTACCGTGAGCTCGTAGCAGCAATTAGCTCAGAAAATTAACCAGAGTTTAGTAATCTTTATTAAAAAAATAAAAATGGTTGCATCTTTATTTATTAATAAAGTAACTGCAAAATGCAGTTATAAGGGGTTAAAAGTGGCGGCTGAGAAGTGTTAGAAAAGAAACGGCACTGAAAAGGCTTTTACAGAGCGTTCTATGGGAACTGTGTGTATATAGTCATATACTTTTATTTACAATGTGCTGCCATCGATGTGTGACTTACCACCTTGCAGCATGAGAACGAGGCTCCCAATGGAGCCTATAGAAGTGCGCACTTGTGAGCGCAATGCTTCTGGGCAAAGCGATCGCAAGGTCACGTTCACATTGCACCTCATTTGTAATACCAGCGCACATTTGCGTGCGTTGGTATTACTCAGCAGAGTGCAAATATTGCTTTCATGTAAGGGATATTTTGCGCTCAACTCATAAGCTTGCCCTTAGTGTTAAAACACTTTTCTGCTTGTGCATGTGAAGCATAGCTAGATATTCTCAGTGCACCAGCATTTTAAATAATGGAGCTACTCAGAGCTTCAGTAGGGCTTGTATCATGTCAGCAATTAACAAATTGAGTTCTTACCAGATGATACAAACACTATATAGGCTCTCTGAACAAGTTCTGGGCTTAAAATGCTGGTGCACGGTGCATACTTAAATCTACCTTTGAAACACCTATAGCTTTTATTAGAAGCATTTTTGCGAATACATGTATATTACAAAAATGCTTATGCTTAAAACTAAATTGCACCAATGTAGATTACAAATTTGCCTGGAATGTCCTTTAAACTTCAGAATTCAATTGAGTTTTATGTCTCTTTAATTTCAGGTTTCCTTAAAAATGTAGTAGAAATTGAAAGAGGTTGTTTTAATCTTTTTTTGAAATTATAAGATATATCTAGGCTGGATAAACACATATGTATGCACACTTGTGTTGTGTTTAATTCCATTTCCTTTAGGGAAGGTGTTCTGGCCAGTACCTTTATTTCTGTAGCCCAGTAGTAAAGGTATGTGAGTCTGTTGTGCATTTACTAAATCAGAATATATACAGGACACACTAAAGTTGCTAACTGGTGCAGCAATACAAATTTGCATTGGGTAATGTTATTCAGAACATATATGGAAGGCATAGACTAATACTGAGGTGACCACAACCTTTTTCTCACAATCATTTACAGGCTACGGGTGGTGGTGTTGTGTATTAGTTCTGCCTCGATACTAGAAACATTAGCTAAATCTAGAGGATTTCTTTTTTTCTTTTTAGGGCTGTGACCCTCTTGCTCAGTCCCAACGCAGCAAACTACAACATCGCCGTGTACGAATCAACCAGCAGATCAACAAAGAGATGCGAATGAGAGCCGGAGCAGAGAATCTCTTTCGGTTAGTAATAAAGCGTTAAGTTTCACTGCTTGAGGGACCCTCTACAGACAGTACTAAAACCGTTTAGGTATTTTCACTATCTGTACTTAAAGGGACACGTGAAGCTAAATAAATAATATAATTTATTCAGTGCAAAGATTAACCTGACAATACTATGCAGATGTGTTTATTGAAGAAATAACAATGTGTCCATAAATAAATGCTTCCCAGAATATTTTAACCAAGGTTTCCTTTTTGAAAGCCTGTTATCTTATCACTTCTGCTGAGGCCGGTTAGGGACAGATATAAATAAGTTGTGTGAGAAAACAATGGCTGTGTAGAATATAGCAATTAGATTTAGGAAGTCTGAAGTCTTCACATTTTTATGGGAATTGGAGAGCTCCCATTATTCAGCTTTACAGTAGAGGGAAATCTAGCGCAATTAGTATATTGATATTTTTACTATGCATATTTAAACATTCTATATTACAGTTTCAGACCGTTTCATGTCCTTTTATTTACTTGCTTAGATGTTACTCATTTTTTGACAAATCTTAGGAGCCAATGTTGTGTAATTCCTTATAATTGTAATTAAAGGACCTCAATACAGTAGATAATAGTTATACAATACACAATAAAAAGACAATAGCACTTACTTTTGAATTTGAAATGAGCAGTAGGACATTTTTCTGGCAAATTTCAAAATTATTCCAACTTTCCCTCCCCCTGTGTCATGGGACAGCTATCAGCCAATCACAAAATTCATATACATATATATTGTGCATTTTTGCACATGCTCAGTACTTTTTGATAATGGAAGTGATTTTAATTTTTTCCTTTATCTAAACAATGAAACTTTAATGTAACCTTGTTTGGTTGTGAGCTGAGCCCTGTTTTTCATTCTGTGCTTTGTGTAATCCACAAGTTGTTTGTGCAGATGAAGCGGCTTTTTGTCATCGGCTTCACACACTTGGCTGGAAATCTGTTTTGACTTCAGGAGACATAATGAATTCCCGCCACAACATTGTAACAGACCGAATAAAGGCAGTTTTGTTTTGTTTCTGATATCTCTTTTGCTGTTTGTTATCTGCAGGAAGTACTTTTACACGTCCTCTTTTATCTCTAAAGCAGCCGACCCATTAAAGTAATTTTGTTTCTCTGTTTTACAATATATTACAGTTTTAAAAAGCTGATTTTCCTGTTCTGAAATAGATCGCTTTTTCTTTAATTGATGTGGAGGCTTGTCTGTGTCCACCAATCTAACTATGACGGTTCTCTTTATTGTCCAGTGAGCAGCCTGCCCTTAGGGATAAAGTGTGCACAAACGCCCAGGTAATTTCTGTATCTGTTTAAACAGCTTAATGTGTTAGTTACAAATATTTTATTATTATTATATAATTTATATTGAATGAAATATATTTGAGTGCAATTAAAGCTGGGTTAGCAAAACATAGGAATTAGACTTGCAGGGATAAAATTACAGATTTGCAGGTTTTACATTTTATATGTATTAATCTTACTATACAAATATTACACAGCACAGTTCCAGGCGTGTAGGTGCCTCTATTGTTTGGCTGTAAGGACACAGCCATGTCTGGTTTAAAGGGACAGTATACTGTAAAATTGTTTTTCTTCTTAAACGGGAAGAGTCCACAGCTGCATTAATTACTTTTGGGAATTCAGAACCTGGCCACCAGGAGGAGGCAAAGACACCCCAGCCAAAGGCTTCAAATACCTCCCCCACTTGCCTCATCCCCCAGTAATTCTTTGCCTTTTGTCACAGGAGGTTGGTGTCAGAAGTCGAGATAGTCTCTCATGGGGGTAGTACTCTTCGAAATGGGACTGGAGTTTTAAGTAATCCTGTCAGCCTCTGAGTGAGAGCATGGATGAAGGTGGATGAAGGTAAGAGTCTGGAGATGCAGGGAGAGTCTTTCTGCGAAACCATCCCAACTCATATTAACAGCTCCGTGGCAATCAGCGTTGACGAGTTTTGCTGCCTGCCTTTATTCACTCAAGTCCATGTCAGAAGCGAGGCTACTATCTGTCACCCTTGAAGGGCCGTGGTCCTGTTCCACAGCGCAGATTCCGGTAAGATTGTTACATTTTATGTCATTATGTGAATGTAATGGTAACGAGAGAAGGTAGGGTCCCAGTGGGACTCCTTTTTTCTTAAAATAGGAATCATGGGTTAATATCTCCTGAGGAGGGTTATTGAACAGGGGGGGGGGCTTTTAATCATGTTTGTTATGTGGTATTATCTGCTAATGTGTAGTAATACTTTGGCTCATGGCTTTTCGGAACATAAATGCCTTATCATCAATTGGCGCAATCTCTTTAGATTTGCGCTTTCTTTTTGTGACTGTCTTGGTGCACCTCGTGACCGGGTGTGGTTGCGTTGTTTTTCACTTCCGTATGCTGACTGTGTGGTCACAGAGAGAGTCTGCTCATTGGTTGTCTGGTTCACAGGAGGTGGTGAGTGCCCCAGCCATTGGGTTGTGTAAAGAGGGTGCCAGTTAGTGTCTGTCATTTTTGTAATCCCAAGATTATGGAGGATTCTGATATTTTTAGACACGGATGTCTCCGATGCGGAGAATGCGTCTTGTGATGAATATGTAATGGCCCGGGTTATCTATGCCCATCAGTTATGTTCCGATTGCCATTCTAGAGTACTCTCTTCTCCCGACTCAGGGACCTTAGAGGGCGTTGAGCCATCCGCCCCAGAGGATTCTATGTCCGGTGAGGCGTGTGCCCCAGAACCTTCCTTTGCTATGCAAGCAGGTGTCCCTATGACCTTTACTCATTCTCCGGAAGGTGGCTTGTTTCTTCCAGAGGTTATGACACGGTTCTGCATGGCCATATCTATGGCGCTGGCTCACTTATATCTTCCAATTGAAATATTTTTAAGGTACTGTCCGTGTTCTGCCAACCAGGGCTCATCGAACGTGGGATCGCCTGATTCAGTTCGGTCTTCTGGGGGAAGCGTCAGCCGGGGTCGTTTATCGATCTGGCGAGGGATAATTTTGCCTTCCATTATAGGCTGGCACGTCTTCGTGTTCTACTAAGGCATGTTTTCCAGTCCTAGTGGGACGAGGGATCCGAGGCCTTAGATCCCGGATGGCAAGCTGGGTTCGATGTTTGGGGATGAAGCTAATCTTCTTGACGTCTCCATTTTCTCCAACATAGGTGTGTCCGGTCCACGGCGTCATCCTTACTTGTGGGATATTCTCCTCCCCAACAGGAAATGGCAAAGAGCCCAGCAAAGCTGGCCATATAGTCCCTCCCAGGCTCCGCCTACCCCAGTCATTCTCTTTGCCGTTGCACAGGCAACATCTCCACGGAGATGGCTAAGAGTTTTTTTGGTGTTTAAATGTAGTTTTATTCTTCAATCAAGAGTTTGTTATTTTAAAATAGTGCTGGTATGTACTATTTACTCTGAAACAGAAAAGAGGGCCTCTCGTCAGAACTTCAAGGTCCCTTGTTACGGGTCCAAATCCAGGGATCCCAAGGCGACTCTAGTGGATACAATAGTAGCACCTTGGATCTTCAACCTAGCTTATGTATTCCCACCGTTTCCTCTCATTCCCAGGCTGGTAGCCAGGATCAATCAGGAGAGGGCTTCGGTGATCTTGATAGTTCCTGCGTGGCCACGCAGGACTTGGTATGCAGACCTGGTGAATATGTCATCGGCTCCACCATGGAAGCTACCTTTGAGACAGGACCTTCTTGTTCATTGTCCATTCGTACATCCGAATCTGGTTTCCCTCCAACTGACTGCTTGGAGATTGCACGCTTGATTCTTTCAAAGCGTGGGTTTTCAGATTCTGTAATATATACTCTTATTCAGGCTAGAAAGCCTGTAACTAGAAAAATTTACCATAAAATATGGAAAATATATATCTGTTGGTGTGAATCTAAAGGATTCCCATGGAACAAGATAAAAATTCCTAAGATTCTTTCCTTTCTACAAGAAGGTTTGGAGAAAGGATTTTCTGCAAGTTCTCTGAAGGGACAGATCTCTGCTTTATCTGTTTTACTTCACAAAAGGCTGGCAGCTGTGCCAGACGTTTAAGCGTTTGTTCAGGCTCTGGTTAGAATCAAGCCTGTTTACAGACCTTTGACTCCTCCCTGGAGTCTTAATCTAGTTCTTTCAGTTCTTCAAGGGGTTCCGTTTGAACCCTTCCATTCCGTAGATATTAAGTTATTATCGTGGAAAGTTTTGTTTTTGGTTGCAATTTCTTCTGCTAGAAGAGTTTCTGAGTTATCTGCTCTGCAGTGTTCTCCGCCCTATCTGGTCCATGCAGATAAGGTGGTTTTGCGTACTGAGCCTGGTTTTCTTCCGAAGGTTGTTTCCAACAAAAATATTAACCAGGAGATAGTTGTACCTTCTTTATGACCGAATCCAGTTTCAAAGAAGGAACGTTTGTTACACAATTTGGACGTAGTCCGTGCTCTAAAATTCTATTTAGAGGCTACAAAAGATTTCAGACAAACATCTTCCTTGTTTGTTGTTTGTTCTGGTAAAAGGAGAGGTGAAAAAGCAACTTCTACCTCTCTTTCCTTTTGGCTTAAAAGCATTATCAGATTGGCTTTTGAGACTGCCGGACGGCAGCCTCCTGAAAGTATCACAGCTCACTCCACTAGGGCTGTGGCTTCCACATGGGCCTTCAAGAACGAGGCTCCTGTTGACCAGATATGTAAGGCAGCGACTTGGTCTTCACTGCACTCTTTGGCCAAATTTTACAAATTTTATACTTTTGCTTCTTCGGAGGCTATTTTTGGGAGAAAGGTTTTGCAAGCCGTGGTGCCTTCCGTTTAGGTGACCTGATTTGCTCCCTCCCTTCATCCGTGTCCTAAAGCTTTGGTATTGGTTCCCACAAGTAAGGATGACGCCGTGGACCGGACACACCTATGTTGGAGAAAACAGAATTTATGTTTACCTGATAAATTACTTTCTCCAACGGTGTGTCCGGTCCACGGCCCGCCCTGGTTTTTTAATCAGGTCTGAGGAATTATTTTCTCTAACTACAGTCACCACGTTACCATATGGTTTCTCCTATATATATTTCCTCCTGTCCGTCGGTCGAATGACTGGGGTAGGCGGAGCCTGGGAGGGACTATATGGCCAGCTTTGCTGGGCTCTTTGCCATTTCCTGTTGGGGAGGAGAATATCCCACAAGTAAGGATGACGCCGTGGACCGGACACACCGTTGGAGAAAGTAATTTATCAGGTAAGCATAAATTCTGTTTTTTCTTTCTTTTATGTATCGGTTTCAGTTCTGAGCTTGGGTGAATAGGACCTCTGATCTGCTGGTCCTGTTGGCGTACCCATTCACCTTGGGCGTTCACCCGCGGGTGCTGCCTTACTTTTATTTTGATCCGGATAGGATGCATTTGATTTATTTTTTATAAGCTCATGTCTGATATAATTTCCATAATTTTCTTTCTCTGGAACTGATACTTGCAATTTTGTGGTCACATGGGCGCTTCCTTGGAAGTTGTGCACTTTTGGTTAGGAACGAAGTTAAGTTCTAATTCATATTATTGCACCTTCGGGTCGATTTTTTCTTGGACCTTGGACAGTTTTGGGATGTCCCTGTACCAGGCAAGTACTGGTTGGGCGCTATCTGCTGTTCCTTGGGTTCATGTCACCCTCGGGGTGCTGATTATCCTGTCGGATTCTGAATGTCACTTGACCTATTGCTATGGATTCCGGGCTCGGATTCTACTACGTAGTACGGGGCCTAGTGCGTAGATCCAACGCTTCTGGAAGGAAGTTTGGGAGTTCCGATATAAGTTGGCCTTTCTATAGGTCTACGGCCACTCCACCCTGAATGTGCCCAATCTCGTCTCGGAAGCTAAGCAGGGTTGGGCCTGGTTAGTACTTGGAGGAATACCAGGTACTACAATTTGCTTGGGTTACGTGACCGACTTTTTCAAGACGTCATTGGGATTCATAAGGGTCCATGGGGACTCAGAACCGTAGTTTTCCACTCCTGTAGAGTTTGGAGTTTGTGAATGACCTCCGGAGGTCTAGTCACATTCCTTTTGCGGTGGCAGAGTTTTCTTTCCTTCCCTTTTGGGTTGGATCATCTGTTATGGAAGTGCGTAGCATGTTCTTCCTCCTTTTTTCTCAGCGTTTCATTTGCTCCAGTACAGGGAGTGCAGGGGTCACCCTGCCTTTTCTGCCAGGAGCTGCGAGGCTCCCGTTGTTATTCCTGTTGCATGGATTTTGGGAGACTGATCCAGTAAGGATTTCTGGAGACTGTCGTCTTCTCAATCTAAGAACTGTCCCTTGTCATATCATGGTCTTTAGACTCTTGGGTGCTATACTTTTTGACCTTATGCAGATCTAGCCTTTCTAGGTCCGTGGTCAGTCGCAGATTTTCGCCTTTTTGGGGTCTGGGAAATTACCTTCCTCTTCACCAGCATGTGGATCAGGTCGTTCGGTCGATCTGAGGATAGCCTTTGCGATCCAAGGGTACTGGTTGCCCTTTTCTTCAACTGGTCAGGAGTTTTTTCAAACTCTTGGGTTTGCGGCTGTTGCTAGGTATTCTACGTCTACGGACTTTAAATGGTGGAGGGCTCTGTCTTGGGTGCGCTCCTACCATGGGAGGCAGCTGATAGATTCCTCAGGAAATTAGATCTTTTGATCGGTTCCATTTTTAGAGGACTCTGGCTTAGGGCCACATATCTTGCTTGGAACGGGCATGGACGGTTCTGCTTAACTCTTGGTTTTGGTTCCCCCGCGTGTACATTTTTGAGAGCGGGGTTCTCTGACTCTCATGGGAAATTATGGTCTGCCTGAGTCTTCAGGTTAAGGTTTCTCAGACGGGTCCCTACTTGTCTTCTAGGACATCTGTGCTTCCTTGTAGACTCCAGTTGTCGTTTCAACTAGGCTGGTGATATTGGCCGAAGGGTCTCTCCTATATTGGTAGGGTGGTTACCGTTGCTTTGCTCGCTTTTCTTCTCACATAGGGTGGAGGATGGGTTCTTGTGTGTTCTCCTTGACTTGGAGGTACCTCAGAATCTGTGAAGGCAAGTGGGTCCTTGTTTTTCTCGCCTCGTAGGGTATTTTCCCTTCCTGGCATACTCAGAATCACGGAACTGGATTCTGGTGTTAGGATGCTGGGGGTCAGAGTACTTTCTTCCCTGGGGGAGTGTTCTTTCTTCTGGAAGGCTGCAGTGTAGGGGTTTTCGGGCCGAGCACAAAGTTACCTGTCATGGCTCATACAGCATGCTAGCTTTAGTAGCGGTCAAAGTTCTACTCTGTGGTTTTGATCCTTGTAGATCCATCCTTTTTCTTCCAAAGGTCTGGGACTCTTGTCTTAGGTCTTTAACTAGCCTTTGGGCTGGGACTGTTACACTGTAGGGAAGGTTGGGGATTGGTCTCCTCTGTGCAGTGTTGACCGTTTTGAGTTTGTCCTCCCCTTTTGGTGGGAGGACTCTTGGTGCCCATTTCTCTACTGGTGGTGTCTGTTGCTGGGATGAGATGCTCCTTGGAGCCCGGAAAATTCTGGTCGGGAGCTGTTGTCGAGATTTTTCTGCGCTTCTTGGTGGGACAAGTCCCACAATGGCTTAGGGTCAGCTTTGCTGCCTGGAGATTGGTCATCGCGAGTTCTTGTTACAGGTGGCTCTGTGTTCTCTTGGAGAGCTATATTTTAAATGCTAGGACAGTTATTCGGTCTCTGCTTGTCTAACTTGACGGGTTTTGACTTGGCTATGATGCAATAGGGAACTCGCGATTTTCTTGTCCTTGTTCTTCTAGGGAGTTTGTCTCCCTGGGCAGTGGTCCTGTGGCAACCTTGGGTTGCTCTAAGTTTGATTTGAGCCCATGTTGGATTGTCCTTGGGATCTGTTATGGGGTCCTCTATTCTCCCCCTCGGGGGTAGATAGAGATTTTTTACTTTTAGGGGTACTTTTCGTGGGAGTCGAGAACCGCTGGGCTGGCTCCTCGGAGACCTTTGTGCTCAGCAGACTCTGGGTCTGAGTGGTCTCTAGCACGGCTTTGAAGGTTATGTAACTGATGAGCAGTTAACTGAGCTTCTGGTTTTTACCTTGCCGTTTAGAGTTTTTGTAGGGTGTCGGGTAATTTCAGGCTGTGGTGCCTATCAAAGGGGCCGCCATTTTGTACCTGCCCTTTGTTTGCATTCAGTGTCCTCTAGCTTGGGTATTGTTTTCCCAAACGTGATGAATGCAACTATGGACTCTTCACGTTTAAGAAGAAAAACATAAATTATGCTTACCTGATAATTTTCTTTTCATCTGATGGGAAGAGTCCACTGCTCCCGCCCGTGTTTTATCTATGAGGCGGCAGTAAAAATGTTTGTTCTTCTGGCAGCTTTTTTCACTGTGATATTTCTCCTGTTGTTCCTTGTTCCCTTGGCAGAATGACTGGGGCATGAGGGAAGTGAGGGAGATATTTAAAGCCTTTGGCTGGGGTGTCTTTGCCTCCTCCTGGTGGCCAGGTTCTGAATTCCCAAAAGTAATGAATGCAGCTGTGGACTCTTCCCGTCAGAAGAAAAGAAAATTATCAGGTAAGCATAATTTGTGTTTTTCCCTTTTAATGTATTTCCAGTGACTTGTTGTTATACCAGCTGCAGAGTATAAAATGTATGAGAAATTGCATTTTCAGGTTTATGTGTGTATATGAAATTGCTGTTTTTTGCTTCGAAACCACAGCCTATTGAAATGGGTTGAGCTTGCAGGTAAAATTAGATCTCATTATGTTATCACTTTATGTACACACACTTGCTTCCTTATCTTATATCTGTTTGTAAACCAAAGCCCAGTATGTAGAGAGAACAATGGAAAATTATAATTTTATTAGTTATCCCTTCTACACCCCACCGGGAGTGTAATTTCTTCTGCTGGCTGTGTTTACATAACCCGTCAATAGCCTGAACTTAAAGGGATTGGAAAGTCCATATTAAATTGCAGGATTCAGATAGAAAATGTAATTTTCAGACACTTTTTTTAAAATCACTTATATTTTTAAAGTTTGTTCTTTTGTGATTCATTGTTAAAAATAAATACGCACATATCCTACACTAGTGGGAACTAGCTGGTGATTGGTGCCTGCATACATTTGTCTCTTGTGATTGGCTATGTAGATGTGTTCAGCTAGCTGCCATTAGGGGAATGCTTTTCCTTCACCAAATGATAGCAAGAGAATTAAAGGGACAGTCATCACCAGAATTTTTGTTGTTTTAAAAGATAGATAATCCCTTTATTACTCATTCCCCAGTTTTGCATAACCAACACAGTTATAATAATACACGTTTTACCTCTGTGATTAACTTGTATCTAAGCATCTTCTGACAGCCCCCTGATCACATAACATTTTATTTATTATCTATTGACTTTCATTTTAGCCAATTAGTGCAGTGGCTGCCACAATCCACGGGCATGCTCACAATGTTATCTATAGGGTTTACCTGAACTAGCTCTCCCCTGCTGTGAAAAGCAAATACAAAGCATGTGATTAGAGGTGGCCTTCAAGGACTTAGAAATTATCATATGAGCCTTCCCAGGTCTAGCTTTCAACTAAGAATACCAAAAGAACAAAGCAAAATTGGTGATAAAAGTAACTTCGAAAGTTGTTTATAATTACGTGCCCTATTTGAAACATGAAAGTTTTTTTTGGAGTTGACTGTCCCTTTAAGCAAATTTGATAATAAAAGTAAATTTGAAAGTTGTAAAAAAATTGTATGTTTTATCTGAATTATGAAAGAAAAATTTGGTGTTTCCTGTCCAGAAACTTTCAGTATAGATGGGGCTAAATCAGCTATTTCAAATGACCCCCCCTACTCATGCCTGTTGGTAAAGCTTCACATCTTCATTATGGGTGCCGCCATCTTGGAACTTAGATATGCTTACACTTGCAAAGAAGTGTTATGTACACATCAGTGGCGTTGCTCTTTGACAGCTGCACTTCTGGTTAGTGTGCACGATACCTAGCAGGAGTTTTACAAATTTGTCATCTTTTTACATAGTTTACAAGTTGCATAAAAATATATAAATAAAATCCCTCATGTATTATATAGAGCAATGTAGGTACTGCAAAAATGGGAAACTCCAGCTCTGTCTACGTAAACACTAACCCAAAATGCAAAATACAGCTGTCAATGTCACTGATCTGTTAATGCGCAATCGCTTCTGTCACAGGGGACACGCATGTGTGAGCTCCAAGATGGCAACACCCCATATAAAGATGTGCAGCTCCTGTAAATGGTTAAAATAGGAGAACAACTTTAAAGAGAGAGGCGTGAGGGAAACCGATAGCAAGGTGAGTAGTAACGCTTGCATTTTAGTTTGGCCCTTTAAATGATTTTGACAAGAATATAACCTAAGTCAGGCAAGTCAAACAATGGAACCCCATTAACCTTACACTTATGTCTCAGCAATATTTACTTTTAAATAAAGTCTCTAGTAACTGATTCCTCAGATTACACACCGTCTTGTCCGCCTCCCCTCTTGTACTCGCCTTATCTATATAAGCTCACAAGCGCACCTGCCCTGTATACGAGCTTTATACAAGTGTAGTGCGGTCACTGCCCGTCATCATACAAGTAAGCAGAGTGTGAGGAATTATTATACACACAGGGCGAAATTCAAAATGACAGAGCACTATGGTTTGTATCGGAGAGTTATACAAGTGCCAGGTCATTTTATAGGGACACTAAACCCAATTTTTTATTTTATGATTCAGATAGAGCAGCCATTTTAAGCAACTTTCTAATTTACTCCTATTATCATTTTTCTTCATTCTCTTGCTATCTTTATTTGAAAAAGGAGGAATGTAAGCTTGGAAGCCTGCCTGTTTTTTTGTTTTTTTTTTGTTCAGCACCCTGGATAGTGCTTGCTCATTGGTGGCTGCATTTAGCCACCAATCAGCAAGTGTTACCCAGGTGCTGAACCAAAGAATGGCTGACTCCTAAGCTTACATTCCTGCTTTTTTCAAATAAAGATACCAAGAGAACAAAGACAAATTCATAATAGAACATGCAATTTTAAGCAACTTTCTAATTTACTCCTCTGTCCTCTCTGAATCACGAAAGAAAAAATGTGGGATCAGTATCCCTTTAAGTAGCATAGTGACCTGGTGTGTGTGTGTTTTTGTTTATTAAAGCCGTTACAAAACACAAAATATACTGAAATATGACTAACACCTAAAGGAATGTGAAAGCCAAAGTATTTAAATGCAAATTTCAGTTCAAGTGCATTACAATATTTTGCTTTAGCCTTTTTTTTTCTTCTTTCAAACACCTAGTACACGCGCACTGATTGGTCTATTTGCCTGTGAACCCATCTTATCTAAAACAATCCCAAGAATAGTCCCTGTTATATGTGTAAAGAAGAAAAAAGTTAAATGTGTTTAGAGACCTTAAATTCAAAATGTAATTCCAAATAAATATCTAATAAAAACCACATTGCATTATATATTAACTATTTGTTTTCATTTATTTGACTGTAAAAATGCCTTGCATTAGCAGTATAAAATGTGCTTGAGATTATAGGAGTAAAATATGGTAACGTAAGTTTGCTTCAAAATATTTCCGGAACCATTTGCGTACACCGTGATTGCTTAGAGCAGTGCACAGGTAATGCACCACAATCTAGTGAAATAAGATTAACATACTCACTAGGGTTTTAAAATAGTTTGTTAGCACAATATGAATCAACTGTTTATTGTAAATGCTTTTAAAACATTTCTTTTGTCCCAGCACAGTTTGCTTGATTGTACAAGCCCAGTCTTAAGACTACTAGTCAAAACATGCACTTCTATGACAAATACAAACAGTTATTTTAATCAGAATAAGCTGCAATATGCTTAAAGGGACATGATACCCAAATGTTGAAGCACTCGAAAATGATGCAGCATAGCTGTAAAAATGTCCTAAGTGTTCACACTGCACTGTACAGAATGCTAGTCCCAGGACTTCCAAGGGATCGTGCCTCTGGCATGTGCAGGCACAGCCATGTTATTTTACTATTCAGTTTAGGGAAGTTTACTGTGAAATCTCATGAGGTCACAGCAAAGCAACCAATGACCTCAGCACCGCTGATGCTGATTGCCTTTTGTTTTTCTTTTTTCGTCTTGCAGCTTTACAGCCGCTCTATCTATTCACAGAGCACTTACTCTGGTTATCTAAAGAAATTGTGAGGTAAAATATCTTCCCTTTATACATAGAGCTGCTCAGATAATATTTTCATGTCAGCTTTTTACAATTATGCTGCATCGCTTTAAAGTGATTTAGCATATGAGTATTATGTCCCTTTAAATTGAAGTTAAGGCAAAAAAAAATGTCCTTACAAAAACACTTCTTGGTCCTAGCCCAGAACTGGCTTTCATGTTTTTTTTTATTTGTGTTGATTCACATTTCCGTGTCAGTCTGTTCTTTTCACCGTTACAGATTAGAATGTATAATTATGGTGACACAACACAGATCGTCGCTTATGTTAAGTTGTAAATGACATAAATCATCAGTTGTGTTAAACATGAAATGAGGCTGCTGCTAATTATGTCAAATACAAATAATCTAATAATATGAGAATTATGATCCGCAGGCTGTTTTACTAACAAATCCCCACACTACATTTGATCTTTGCCTGTTTCCTATTATGGGATATCCTTTTGTCGCTGTGAATTTTGTTTAAATGTTTTTCCAAGATCATTCGTCACATTTTGTTCTGTGAGCTCAGATTCTGTTTCAGTAAATACGTTATCCTTCATTGTAAGGCCTTTTTCCATCTCGCTTCTGCGCTTGAACTTTTGCTCTTCTGAAAAATTCTTCACCTCTCACAACAAATAAAATAACTCTTCAAATATATCTAAATACATTCAAATGTTCTTATTAAAAATTAAATATTTACAGCTAGATTACAAGTTGTGCGTTCGTGTTTTAATGCTGAAAAAAATGGTAATTTCAGCGTTAAAATAGCACTGCAGCCATTACAATTCTTGTCGGTATAACTGTACCGCCAGCCTTTTAGCCTGTAATGCAACGTTGGTCCCGCACTCGTAAAAATGACGTTTTTTCATGGGATTCCTGTAGCACTGCCATTACAAGTTTTGCTGTGAGGCTAAAAAACCTAGGTTACAGCCTAAAACGACAAGATCCGTACCGCCATCTAAAAGCAGTAGTTATAAACTGCAAGCCCCCCACAACGAAATATACTAAAATAAACTATTAACCCCTAAACCGAAAGCCCCCCACATCACAATAAACTAAATTAAACTACTAACTCCTAACCCTAATGCCCCCCTAACTTTAGATTAAAATTACAATTTCCCTACCTTAAATTAAATTAAAACTTGCCTGTCAAAATAAAAGAACTAAGTTTAAACTAACAATTAAACTAATATAACTATTTAACTAAAATTAAACTACCAATTAAATTAAACTAAAATACACATTAAAAAAATCCTAACACTACTCTAAAAATTACAAACTAATTACAAAAAAAAGACTAAATTACAAAAAATAACAAACGCTAAATTACGAAAAATAGCAAGCGAAATTATCCAAAATAAAAAAAGAATAATTACACCTAATATAATAGCCCTATTAGCGCTTTTGCTGCCCAAACCCTAAACTAAAAAAAAAAAAACGCCCAAAAATCCCTTTAAAAACAAAACAAAAAAACTATCACTAACCCCTGACGATCCACTTAGTTTTTGAAGTCCCGCTTGAACAATCTTCATCCATTGAGTCACGTACCTTGCTTTGAAGATTCAGTGTACGGCAGCGACCGTATGAAGAGGACGCTCCATGCTGGATGTCTTCAGGATGGACCTGCTCCGCGCCGCCAGGATCAAGATAGAAGATGCCATCTGGATGAAGATTTTAGAGGCCGTCTGGATGAAGACTTCTTGCGGCCTGGATGAGGACTTTGCCGTCTGGATGAAGATCATTCAAGCGGGACTTCAAAAACTGTAAGTGGATCGTGGGGGGTTAGTGATAGTTGTTTTTTTTTAAGTGTTTTTTGGGTGTTTTAATTTTTTTTTAGTTTAGGGTTTGGGCATTCTGAGGTAGCTAGCTGGGAGCTGTGTAATAATTTACAGTATCAAAACATTCACTGCTATTATAAATGTTTGTTAAGCTATCTAAAGCACAAATCAACTGAATAATTTAACATACATTGATTAAATGATAATTTGTATAAAAAAACATAGATTTTTTTTTTTTTTTTTTACTAATTTCAACTTTAATATTGGCTTATTTTAGCTGAGTGGTCAGTAAAATTATCCAGGTGGTGTTCCCATTAAAGGGATACTAAACCCATTTTTTTTCTTTTGTGATTTAGACATAGGGGTCCAATTTATGAAAGTGTGAGCGGACATGATACAATGTAGCGTATCATGTCTGCCGCACTTCGATAAATGGCGACGGCATACGCTGTCTGCATTTATCATTGCACAAGCAGTTCTTGTGAACTGCTTGTGCAATGCTGCCATCTTCAGATTCGCGGCCAATCGACCTCTAGCAGGGAGTGTCAATCAACCCAATCGTATAGGATCGGGCGGATTGAAGACCGCAGCCTTAGAGACAGCGGACCAGTTATGGAGCAGCAGTCTTTAGACCGCTGCTTCATAACTGCTTTTTCCGGTGAGCCTGAAGGCTCGCGCGGAAACAGGGGCATCAAGCTCCCTTCAGAGCTTGATAATTCGGCCCCATAGCATGCTCTGAATCATGAAAAAAAATGTGGGTTTAGTATCCCTTTAAATAGGTCTTGAGTAGAACACTGATACTAATAGTAAATTGGAAAGTTTTTAAAACTGCATGCTCTAGAATATTAATAAAAAAAATAATTTTATCTTCCATGGTCCTTTAAAGGAGCAGTAAATACAGTAGATTTGCATAATCAGCAAATTCCTGATTAAAAGACGCAAAAGCACTTACTCTGAATTTCAAATGAGTAGTAGACTTTTTTTCTGACAAATGTCAGTTATGTATATTTCCACTCCCCCTGTATCATGTAACAGCCATCAGCCAATCACAAATGCACATACGTATATTCTGTGAATTCTTGCACATGCTCAGTAGAAGCTGGTGACTCAAAAAGTGTAAATATAAAAACTGTGCACATTTTGTTAATGGAAATAAATTGGAAAGTTGTTTAAAACTATATGCTTTATCGAACCAATAAAGTTTAATTTGGACTTGTGTGTCCCTTTAAGTACATAACTACAAGTGAAAGTTCTATTTATTAAAGTCATTCAGGTAACATCTAAGCAGATTTATTTTTTTATTTGAATTATTTATATTTTAGCTATGAATTTAGATGCAGTATTACTATGTGTAGTGCTGATGCAGTGAAGATCTACAAATAACAGTGGGTGACAGTTTTAGTAGCAGGATGCGAGACGTTTTAGAATACGGGGACACAAGCATTTTTGTGCTGGTACAACCATTGCACACCCCTATTGTGCCAGGGATTGTAATTGCTAACTTGGCTAGGTTAAAGAGACATAAAAGACAATAGTTTGCTAGTGTTCCTGAACGTTGGTCATCACAAGCTTTGTACTGATCTCTGAACTTGTGGGCAATGATTGGTGGGCATATACTGTGCACTAGTTTAGCTGTCAAGCGCACAAGAGCGTATTTAGCAATCAGTGTCTATGGCATCTGAGGTTTTAGAATTGCAAAAAGTGGTGCATTAGTTTGTCAGGACTGTATATCCCCACCCCAACACACTATTGATGTTCATGCCTCTTAAAGCTACACAAAACTCAATTTTTTTCTTTCATGATTCAGATATAGAATACAATTTTAAACAGCCTTCTGTTTTACTTCTATTATCTAATTTGCTTCATTCTTTGGTATCCTTTGTTGGAAAGCATATCTTGATAGGCTCAGGAGCCTGGAGCTAGCTGCTGAATGGTGGCTAAACTTCTTTGCCCATTTTTATTGGTTTACAAATGTGTTCAGCTGACTCCCATGAGTGCATTGCTGCTTCTTCAATAAAATATACCAAGAGAATGCAGCAAAATTAATAGCAGAAGTATAATAGACTTTCTCAGTTCCCAGTGCCTCCACCGGATCTCATTTTAATGTGTTCATACCGGCCTTGGGGTCTCCCTCTCAATGATGGCTGTCACAGATACCGGGGTGCAAAGGCTAAACCCCTACCCCCCCCTACAACCTCACCACTGTTGTTTCTCAGTGGTTTTGGACTCCTCAGAGCAACCACAATCTCTGGAAGCTTTTTGTTTGCTTGTTTTTGTGTTCTAAACTTGTTAAGAGAAGAGCTGGTCTATGACCGGGAAAACCCTCCTAGGCTGGCCAGGCTCCTAGAACTCCCGGTCGGCCGCCTCACAACGGACACCCGCCTAACCCCTCTCAGGCTGGCTGGGCTCCTGGAACTCCCAGTCGGCCACAGGACAGCAGGACACTTGGTAACTTTACCCCTGGTTGCTCCAGCAGCCCTTTGCCCCAGAGCTCTGCTCTTTTGGGGATTGGTAGCCCCTAGGGAGGACAAGAGCTGGGGAAATTATCGGAGGGGAGTTCCTTTGGGAACCAGGGGTTTTGGACACCCCTAACCCCATAACTTCAACGGACTGTAACTCCAGTCCCCAGTAATGATTCACGCTGATTTTCCACCGGGATCACCCCGAAACCGCCACCCCTAGGTACTGGAATTCTGTGGGACTGTGACTGCTATGGAGGTGCCGGTCGGTCTGGAGGGGCGGGAATAGCAGGAAAATTGTGGAATTTTCCAGGGTCTTATCAAGATGAGCTGTGTGTATAAAAGGAGTGTATGTTTTACAATAAAGGTTGTTCCTATTTCACCTGAATGCCAGTATGTCTACTTATTTGGGTGGGCTCCTGCTAAAATCACTTTCCTGGGCTACATAGCAGCCTGTTCCAGGCAGAGGAAGGACCCTCTGGCAGAGCTACCTAGTCTGGGTAGCTGGAGTCTGCCACAGGGTGGGACCCTGAGTACTGTTGCTGTCGGGCATCAGGCCATCCCCAGGTAGAGGAGGTAGTCGTTCTCCCTCCCCTTACACAGAACCCCTTCCTGGGAGAGGAGACAGTTGGTCTCTCTCCCCAGTGGCAGAGCCAGGAGCAGGGAGAGGAGACAGTCGGTCTCTCTCCCCAGAGGCAGAGCCATCCCCTGGGAGTGGAGGTTGTCGTCCTCTCTCCCCTTACACAGAACCCATTGCAGGGAGAGACGGATGTCGATAACTCTCCCCAGCAGCAGAACCCCTTCCCGGGAAAGGAGACAGTTGGGCTATCTCGTCAGCGGCAGAGCCAGGAGCAGGGAGAAGAGACAGTCGGTCTCTCTTCCCAGAGGCAGAGCCATCCCCTGTGGCTAGAGGTAGTCGTCCTCCCTCCCCTTACACAGAACGTCTTCCTGGGAGAGGAGACAGTCGGTCTCTCTCCCCAGCGGCTGAGCCAGGAGCCGGGAGAGGAGACAGTCGGTTTTTCTCCCCATCGGCGGAGCTGGGAGAGGAGACAATCGGTCTCTCTCCCCGTAAGTAGAACCCCTTGCAGGGAGAGGAGATTTATGTCACTCAAAAGTATACAGTAATATCTCTGGTGAAATCCGGTGAGAGTGATTATATGAGTTTATTCCTGGGAAATGTTTAAAGTGACATACACCTTTTCTGAAAGCAACCCTCATGTTATATCAATAATTTTGTGTAATAGGGTTAAATACTAGGTTACAATCCATTTAATGGGAACCTTGAATATCAGTGGACTATAATATCTAATTTAAACTGACAAATTAATCATCTTACAGTGGTGACCCAAGTCTCTACCATTTTACTGATTTGACAATTTTGTAAATATAGGCAGTTTATATAATTAATTTGGGATCCACCTTAACCCTTGTCTGCAACCAGTATATCTGGAACCTTCAGTTGAATGCTTTGACCACAAAGTTACACTTACTCCCTATTCAGAGCAGCATGACAAGCTAGAATCCCAATAGTGTGGTTCACCCCATTACAATCAGTCTAGGCACTGGTAATTTGCCAACATTTTAGTTTTAAAATTCCCTGATTTTAATATGTTCTAATAAAGGTTGATTTTTTTATTGTGTGTGACTTTCTTCACTATTCATATACCTTTAGGGTTCTATTTGAGTGCTTATAGAGTATCTTTTTAGTTTAGTTTCTATGCTAACTATTTGTGTATAAGTTTCCTGATACTAAGCACCTATACTACAATATTATTAACTATTAGCCAAGGCCGTTTATCTTAATTTTGAACAGTTACAAACCCTACGTTAATATACTATAAGTAAGTGGTGCCATTGTCTTTCAATTCTGTATTTGAAGGGAAAGGAGACAGTCAGTCTCTCTCCCCAGCGGCAGAGCCAGGAGCAGGGAGAGGAGACAGTTGGTCTCTCTCCCAAGCGGCAGAGCCATCCCCTGGGGGCGGAGGTAGTTGTCTTCCCTCCCCTTACACAGAACCCCTTCCTGGGAGAGTAGACAGTCGGTCTCTCTCCCCAGCGGCAGAGCCAGGAGCAGGGAGAGGAGACAGTTGGTCTCTCTCCCAAGCGGCAGAGCCATCCCCTGGGGGCGGAGGTAGTTGTCTTCCCTCCCTTTACACAGAACCCCTTCCTGGAAGAGGAGACAGTCGGCCTCTCTCCCCAGCGGCAGAGCCAGGAGCAGGGAGAGGAGACGGTCGGTCTCTCTCCCCAGCGGCAGATCCATCCCTCGGGAGCGGAGGTAGTCGTCCTCCTTCCCCTTACACCAGTGACGTGCAGTGAGGTCCGAGGCTGGTGAGGCACTAGATATGATACGCCGGAGAAACACATGTACAGAGGGCCGCAAGTAGCCCCAACAGGGCAGGTTTAAATGCTAGCTGAACCAGTGCACAGGTGACATATTCAGGTGATGGGTGAGAGCAAGTTAGTAACTACTGAGTTACTGATCAGCTGATTACTTCACCTGTGCACTGATTCAGCTATAATGAAAACCTGGCCTGTTGGGGGTACTTGAGGACCATTGTTGAGAAACACTGCACTAAAGCACCAGCTCATTGGAAATGTATTGATTACCTGGAGAATAAAGCACACATACTTTGCTCACTGACACCCACACACACTCTGCTCACATACACACTCACACAATTCTGTGGCACAGTGCCAGTTACTAAGCAAATAGAATGATACACAATCTCTTCTCTACTCAATACTGCATTGTAAAAATAGAAATAATTTACCATACAAGTTTTACACAAAGGACAAGTTATCAATACTGCCAACACAGCTGCTGCAATATGGTGTTCAAGAAACGCACGTGCACATCCCACTTAGGTATGCTCTTCAACAATTTCTATCTGAATGATGGAAATGTAATTAACTTTCATGTTCCTTTCAAAAACTAATTTGATTTGCTGACATGGGGCCAGTAACAGTTGATGCTAATTCTCAAAATATAAATAACTAGAAAAGTCTATTAAAATAGCATGCTCTACCTCAATCATGAAAGTTTAATTATAAATGTCTCCCTTTGACTATGTGTTTAACCAGTTACTTTACAGTGGCATTATTTCTAAAAACATTCGACTGCAATAATTACATATATTTTTTAAATGACTCATTATCTCCTTTTTATTAATATAAACTTGTATAAAAGCAGCACATATTAAAAACACAATGCAACAGCTTTCATTTGATTTGTGAATTACAAGTTAACAGCAGTCTTTAAATAAATGGCGACACAGAGAAAAATAAAAATAGATACTGCATCCTCTGACTGAACAGACATAACATATATGGAGTTTGTACCTAATTAAATCAAATAACCATGATAAAGGGAGGCTTAGCAATATTCAATGTCAAAAACTTTAATTTAAATAATGTGGACACTGCACACTTAACTTCAAACTCTGGGTTTTAAATTATGGATTTAAATTTGAATTGACCCTTTGACTTCCTGTCAGTATTGGGTTATGCACACTTACTGTCCCCCCCCCCCCCCTGTTAATGAGCTGTATTTGAACACAATTTGTGAATCACAAGAGATGTACAATATTATTTTACTCTTCTGCTTGGTGTCATCTGTTCTTAGGTTACCTCAGCTTCCAGTTGTGTCACATGACCCTGCTCACTACATCCTCCTTCTGATTAATCTTTATCTCCTTCACTTGCTAGGAGGCATCAAGAGGGGTGCCTCCTATTGATCACAATTCTTGCTGCTAATATATTGACAGAACACAGGTGGCGCTGCAGCACAGCTTTTCATTTGACCCATGTACTGCAATGGAGAGAAGCATTCCTGTATCTGCCTCTCCATAGCATTACATGGGGGGAAAATATTTTTTTTTAATTTTTTTTTTAATTAAAATTTAATTAAGCTTTGGCCACATATGGCAGGGTAGGCACTGCCTCCCCTGCCTCCTATGAGTGCACGTCCCTGCCTTACACAGAACCCCTTGCAGGGAGAGACGGGTATCAATATCTCTCCCCAGCAGCAGAATCCCTTTCTGGGAGAGGAGACAGTCTCTCTCCCCAGCGGCAGAACCCTGTACAGGAAGCAGAGACAGCCGGTCTCCCTCCCCAGTGGCAGCACAGTTTCTCATTGAGCGGAGGTAGTCGGCCTCCCTCCCCAGCAGCAGATCCCCTTCCCAAGAGGAGAGACAGCCCGTCTCTTTCCCCAGTAGCTGGGCATGATCTCTACCCTTTTTGCGCCCAGGAGGATTTCTCACCGGGGGCAGGCGTTGCATTGGGCAAGGAGGATAAAAGCTTATGCAGTTGGTGCCACATGTTTGGGAAACTGGCACTGGCTTTGTTTGAGGGTGGATCAGCCGGTACTCAACAGAGTGTCACAGAGGGAGGCAGTATGGCCATGAAACTTAAAGACACTGGAACTTGTTGGAGAACAACTGTTTGGGAGCCGGCCTTGGCAAACTTGTTTGGTACTTTGCATTGTGTGACTATCCCTGCGCCCAGGGCATAAATGCCAGCAGAAACCCCCCAGGGTGCCTCAAACGCAGGGGACATGGGATAACCTTCTCCATCATCCGAGAAGTGGAGGGCCACTGTCGGACAGCCCCAACTAGACCCGTGTGGATCTAGCCGGGTCACCCGTGTGGATCTAGCCAGGTCTGCTGAACTGGAAGTGGGGAGTTGTCACGGATTCGAGGCTGCAAGGGCTAAACCCCTACCCCCCCTACAACGTCACCCCTGTTGTTTCACAGTGGTTTTGGGCTCCTCAAAGCAACCACAATCTCTGGAAGCTTTTTGTTTGCTTTTTGTTGTCTTGTTTTTGTGTTCTAAAGTTGTTAAGAGAAGAGCTGGTCTATGACCGGGAAAACCCTCTTAGGCTTGCCGGGCTCCTGGAACTCCCGGTCGGCTGCCTCACAACAGACACCCGCCTAACCCCTCTCATGCTGGCCGGGCTCCTGGAACTCCCGGCCGGCCACAGGACAGCAGGACACCCGCTAACTTTACCCCTGTTTGCTCCAGTAGCCCTTTGCCCCAGAGCTCCGCTCTTTTGAGGATTGGTAGCCCCTAGGGAGGACAAGAGCTGGGGGAATTATCGGAGGGGAGCTCCTTTGGGAACCAGGGGTTTTGGACACCCCTAACCCCATAACTTCAACGGACTGTAACCCCAGTCCCCAGTAACGATTCACGCTGATTTTCCACCGGGATCACCCCGAAACCGCCACCCCTAGGTACTGGAATTCTGTGGGACTGTGACTGCTATGGAGGTGCCGGTCGGTCTGGAGGGGTGGGAATAGCGGGAAAATTGTGGGATTGTCCAGGGTCTTATCAAAATGAGCTGTGTGTATAAAAGGAGTGTATGTTTTACAATAAAGAGAGTTCCTGTTTCACTTGAATGCTAGTATGTCTAGTTATTTGGGTGGACTCCTGCTAAAATCACTTTCCTGGGCTACATAGCAGCCTGTTCCAGGCAGAGGAAGGACCTTCTGGCAGAGCTACCTAGTCTGGGTAGCCGGAGTCTACCACAGGGTGGGACCCTGAGTACTGGTGCTGTCGGGCATCAGGGGTGGCTACAGGCTGTGCTCACTTGCCAGCTACATAGCTGCAGTCGGCAGGGAGGAAGCAGGAACCGTTTGGCGGAGCTACCCAGTCGGGGTTGCCGGGGTATCCGTCACAATGACCTCTCTCTCAGGATCCCTTTTTTCACCAAAATCTCAAACTCTAGCTTTGACAGCATTACAATTGAACACCTAATCTTCACCAGCAGAGTTTGTCTGAAAAGGTGAAAACTTAATTCTAGGTAGAAAGCCTAATACCAGGCACGTCTAGCAATCCTCAAGGAATTCTAATTATGGTAGAGTCCTTGAGTATCTTTAGGACAGTTGGGAGAAGAGCTTGTGAGCCAGTTCAGGACATATGTTTGCTTTGTCTGTTCTGTATCACAGGAAGTTTGCTAAGAATCCTGATGTTCAGACTTTTGTGTTGGCTGAAATTCAAATTAGGCATGATATTCAGCCTTTTACTCCTTTTTACAGAATTAACCTGGTCTTGAGGGATTTACAGGCTCCTCGGATTGAAGCCATGTTTGCTTGGAACTTTCATATTTTCTCTTGCAAGATCCTCTTATTAGCCATTCCCTTGGTTAGATGGGTGGCTGAGCATTTCTCTGAATTTTATAAGGTGTTCAAAACGAATTCAATCACTTTAACTGCTTAGATGCAGGGAAGAGTTTCCATGACAGTATTACTGCTTATTCCTCTAGAGCAGTTTCTATTACTTGTGCCTTTTGTACTGAGTCCTCTAAGGATCAAATTTGTAAGGTTGCTACTGTGTCTTCTTTACATACGTCTGTGAAATTCTACCATGTTGACATGTATGCTTCTTCAAAGGCTGCTTTTGGCAGGAAAATACTGTGGGCCACTGTGCCTGATCGGTAATAAACTTGCTTTATTTGTATTGACCACCCCCATGGTAAGAGAGAGAGAAAGAGAGAGAGAGAATGAGAGAGATAATGAGAGAGAGGGAGAGAGACAGAAAGAGAATATGAGACACACAGAGAGAGAGAGAAAGATAGAGAATGTCCAAGTGGAGATGGAGACAGCACACGCTGGTATTTCTGAAGATAAAACTTCACCTTTATTGGAACATTTTAAAACCCATTACTTCCAAATGTTTTAGTGTCCGAACTGACACCTTGTCAATGGTCAGCTCCCCGGTGGATGGATTAAAGTTTAACACCTAGATTACAAGTTTTGCGTTCGTGTTTTAATACTGAAAATGGCCATTTCAGCGTTAAAACAGTAACGCAGCTGTTACGAGTCTTGTCGGTATAGCTGTACCGCAAGCATTTTAGCCGGTAATGTAACGTCAGTTCCACACTCAAAAAAAATGATGTTTTTGCATGGGATTTCTATAGCGCTGCCATTACAAGTTTTGCGTTCGTGTTTTAATACTGAAAATTGCCATTTCAGCGTTAAAACAGTAACGCAGCTGTTACGAGTCTTGTCGGTATAGCTGTACCGCAAGCATTTTAGCCGGTAATGTAACGTCAGTTCCACACTCAAAAAAAATGATGTTTTTGCATGGGATTTCTATAGCGCTGCCATTACAAGTTTTTCGTGAGGCTACAAAGCTTGCGTTCCAGCCTTTACCAACACGATCCGTTCCGCAATCTGAGACCAGTAGTTATGAGTTTTGCGCCACAAAACTCATAACCGTGTTAAAAAGTACACTAACACCCATAAACTACTTATTAACCGCTAAACCGAGGCCCTCCCGCATCGCAAACACTATATTAAAGTTATTAACCCCTATTCTGCCGCTCCCCGACATTGTCACCACTATAATAAAGATATTAACCCCTATTCCGCCGCTCCCCGATATCGTCACCACTATAATAAAGTTATTAACCCCTAAACCTCTGGCCTCCGACATCCCTGCCACTAAATAAACCTATTAACCCCTAAACCGACAGCCTCCCACATCACAAAAACTAAACTATTAACCCCTAAACCTAACATCCCCATAACTTTAAATTAAAATTACAAGATCTCTATTTTAAATAAACTAAAACTAGTATTATGCTAGAATTAAAATAACTATCAATTAAATAAATTAAATTACACATTAAAAAAACCTAACACTACTAAAATAAAAATTATTAAATCTACAATTAAAAAAAATAAAAAACACTAAATTACGAAAAATAACAAACGAAATTATCCAAAATAAAAACAATTACACCTAATCTAATAGCCCTATAAAAATAAAAAAGCCCCCCCCCCCAAAAAAAAAACAACCTAACCTACAATAAACTACCAATAGCCCTTAAAAGGGCCTTTTGTAAGGCATTGCCCTAAAGAAATCCGCTATTTTTACCTGAAAATAAAATACAAAGACCCCCCCAACAGTAAAACCCACCACCTAACCAACCCTCCAAAATAAAAAAACCTAACTCTAACAAAAACCCAAGCTACCGATTGCCCTGAAAAGGGCATTTGTATGGGCATTGTCCTTTTAAAAGGGCATTCAGCTCTTTTTCTTGCCCTGAAAAGGGCTTTTAGCTCTTTTAAGAAATGCCCACACTCTAATCTTAAAAAAAAAAAAAAAAACCCACCCATAAAAGATTAAAAAAATCTAACAGTAACCCCAGACGATCCACTTACTGTTTTTGAAGTCCGGACATCCAGGCGGCGAGGTCTTCATCCATCCAGGCGACGTCTTCTATCTTCATCCCGGCGGCGCTGAGCGGGTCCATCCTGAAGACATCCGGCGCAGAGCATCCTCTTCATACGGTCGCCGCCGTATAATGAATCTTCTATGCAAGGGAGCCTTTTCAAAATGGCATCCCTTGCATTCATATTGGCTGATTTTAATTTTTTAAATTCAAATCAGCCAATAGGATGAGAGCTACTGAAATCCTATTGGCTATTCAATTCGGCCAATAGGATGAGAGCTACTGAAATTCTATTGGCTGTTCAAATCAGCCAATAGGATGAGAGCTACTGAAATCAAATCAGCCAATAGAATTTCAGTAGTTCTCATCCTATTGGCTGATTTGAACAGTTAAAAGAATTTCAGTAGCTCTCATCCTATTAGCTGATTTGAATTTCAAAAATCAAATCAGCCAATAGGAATGCAAGGCTCCCTTGCATTGAAGATTCAGTATACAGCGGCGACCGTATGAAGAGGATGCTCCGCACCGGATGTCTTCAGGATGGACCCGCTCCGCGCTGCCGGGATGAAGAAAGAAGACGCTGCCTGGATGAAGACTACTCGCTGCCTGGATGTCCGGACTTCAAAAACTGTAAGTGGATCATCGGGGGTTAGTGTTATGTTTATTAATCGTTTTTTGGGTGGGTTTTTTGTTTTTTAGATTAGGGTTTGGGCGTTTCTTAAAAGAGCTGTAGTAATGCAGCAAATAAGGCTAGCAGAATGCTTGGGTGTATTGGTAGAAGTATTTGCAGCAGAAATAGTAAGGTTCTTATGCCACTTTACAGATCATTAGTTAGGCCTCATCTTGAGTATTGTGTGCAGTTCTGGAGGCCATATCTTCAGAAGGATATTAACAAACTTGAATCTGTGCAAAGGAGGGCTACGAAAATGGTACATGGTCTAAAAAATAAAACTTACCAGGATAGGCTCAATGACCTAAATATGTATAGCTTAGAGGAGAGAAGGGAAAGAGGTGATATGATAGCAACTTTCAAGTACATTAAAGGGTTTAGTAAAAATGAGGATGTAGGTATAAAATGGAAAATTCAAGAACAAGGGGTCATGATCTCAAGCTAAAGGGTAGTAGATTAAGGAGTAATTTGAGGCAGCACTTCTTTACAGAAAAAGTGATTGATTTATGGAATAAACTTCCTTAAGAGGTAGTAGCGACAAACACTGTGGGGGACTTTAAAAATGCATGGGACAAGCATAAGGCTATCCAACAAACTAGATAAGTTTATACTGTTAGGTAATATCGGGCAGACTTGCTGGGCCTATGGCTCTTATCTGCCGTCAAAATCTATGTTTGAATGCCCATACAAATGCCCTTTCTTTTGCATGATGTACCGAGTCCACGGATTCATCCTAACTTGTGGGATATTGTCCTTCCTGACAGGAAGTAGCGAAGAGAGCACCACAGCAGAGCTGTCTATATAGCTCCCCCCTTAACCCCACCCCCCAGTGATTCTCTTTGCTGGCTCTAAGCAGGAAGAGTAAAGAGAAGAGGTGTTAAACTGTTAGTACAACACCGGTACCATTTAAAAATAACTAACACTTGATTGAAGATAAAATAAAACTATTTACTCTCAGGCAGGACATAGATGAAGATTTTTGCCTAGAGGATGATGATCTTAGCATTTGTAACTAAGGTCCACTGCTGTTCCCACAGAAACTGAGGAGTACAGGAAAACTTCAGTGTGAGGAACAGGTATGTTCAGTCATATTTTCTGCAGAGACTGTGTTAACTCAGAAAGGCTGACAGTGTCCCCATTAGGGGAAGGGTAAGCAGTAATCCTAGTGTTATCAGAGGTTTTTACTAGCTTGCATAAAGGGTTAATTTTTTGTGGGCACTCGGTTTGTTATGTAAATTTGGGACAAACGTTTTTGTGTCTGGGAGCAACGTTTTCTGTTTTATGGGACATTTGCTTGAGGGTTCTTTGGGGTTGCTTATAACCCACATGACTTTCAGGCAGGGTTTGTTAGTTTTGTGTAGGCCCCAGCAACATCGAGTGAGGTGGCCGGGGCCTACATTTTCAAGCAGCAAGCAACTTCTCCTGAGGGCCTGAGAGTCTTCTGAGGGACTAATTGAAGCTTTAAACCCCATATTATCGCTTCCTAAGGGCAGGTAGGGCCACAGCAGAGCTGTGGCAAGGTGTTTTAGGGGTTTTTAACCGGTTTTAGACATATTTCAATCCGTTTTTTTCATTTGGGGGTTTATTGCTTTTTTTACTTGTGGTGCAATCTTTCTAAAGCTTTGTGGGTACACTGTTAAAATTTCAGAAAAAATGAAGCAATTTTAACCTGTTTTGCAGTTTGTCTATGCCTTTTTTTCTCTTAAAGGCACAGTACCGTTTTTGCAAATTGTGTTTTTTTCATTAAATAAAGTGTTTTCCAAGCTTGCTTGCTTTATTACTAGTCTGTTAAACATGTCTGACACTGAGGAAACTCATTGTTCAATTTGTTTAGAAGCCATTGTGGAACCCCCTCATAGAATGTGTCCCACTTGTACTGATATGTCTATAAATTGCAAACAGCATATTTTGACTTATAAAAGTTTGGCATTAGATGATTCTCAGACAGAAGGAAATCAGGTTTTGCCATCTAGTTCTCCCCAGTAACACCCGCACAAGCGACGCCAAGTACTTCTAGTGCGTCTAATTCTTTCACCTTGCAAGATATGGCTTCAGTTATGAATACTACCCTCACAGAGGTTTTATCTAAGCTGCCTGGGTTGCAAGGGAAGCGCAGTAGCTCTGGGTTAAGAACAAATTTTGAGCCTTCTGACGCTTTAGTAGCCGTATCCGGTATTCCCTCACAATGTTCTGAAGTAGGGATGAGGGATTTGCTGTCGAGGGAAAGATTTCTGATTCAGGACAGATGTTCTCTCAGACAGATTCAGATATGACTGCATTTAAATTTAAGCTAGAGCACCTCCGCTTATTGCTCAGGGAGGTTTTAGCTACTCTGGATGATTGTGACCCTATTGTAGTTCCAGAGAAATTGTGTAAAATGGACAAATATTTAGCGGTTCCTGTTTACACTGATGTGTTTCCGGTCCCTAAGAGGATTTCGGACATTGTTACTAAGGAGTGGGATAAACCAGGTATTCCGTTCTCTCCACCTCCTGTTTTTAAGAAAATGTTTCCCATTTCTGACACCATAAAGGACTCATGGCAGACGGTCCCTAAGGTGGAGGGTGCTTTCATTGATCCTATGGATAAAAAATTAGAGGGTCTCCTAAAGAAATTTTTTGTTCATCAAGGTTTTCTTCTTCAACCTATAGCATGCATTGTTCCTGTAACCACTGCAGCTGCCTTTTGGTTTGAGGCTCTAGAAGAGGCTCTTCAGATGGAGACCCCACTAGATGATATTTTGGACAGAATTAAGGCTCTTAAGTTGGCTAATTCTTTTATTACAGACGCCGCTTTTCATCTTGCTAAATTAGCGGCTAAGAATTCAGGTTTTGCCATTTTAGCGCGTAGAGCGTTATGGCTTAAGTCCTGGTCAGCTGATGTGTCATCTAAATCTAAGCTTTTGTCCATCCCTTTCAAAGGTAAGACCCTATTCGGGTCTGCATTGAAAGAGATCATTTCAGACATTACTGAAGGTCATACCCTCCCTCAGGATAAGTCAAATAAGACAAGGACCAAACAAAATAATTTTCGTTCCTTTCGAAACTTCGAGTGGTCCCTCTACCTCTTCCCCTGCTGCAAAGCAAGAGGGGAACTTTGCTCAATCCAAGCCAACCTGGAGACCTAATCAGGCTTGGAACAAGGGTAAACAGGCCAAAAAGCCTGCTGCTGCCACTAAGTCAGCATGAAGGGGTAGCCCCCGATCCGGGACCGGATCTAGTAGGGTGCAGACTCTCTCTCTTTGCTCAGGCCTGGGCAAGACGTTCAGGATTCCTGGGCAGTAAAATATGTAACCCAGGGATACCTTCTAGATTTCAAGGATTCCCCTCCAAGGGGGAGGTTCCATCTTTCTCAATTGTCTGTAAACCCGACAAAAAGAGAGGCGTTATTACTCTGTGTAGAAGACCTTTTTACCATGGGAGTGATCTGCCCAGTTCCAAAAGCAGAACAGGGGCAGGGGTTCTACTCCAATCTGTTTATAGTTTCCAAAAAGGAGAGAACCTTCAGACCAATTCTGGATCTCAAGATCCTAAACCAATTCCTAATAGTTCCATCTTTCAAGATGGAGACCATTCAGACTATCTTACCATTGATCCAGGAGGGTCAATATATTACCACCGTGGACTTAAAGGATGCGTATCTGCACATTCCTATCCACAAAGATCATCACCAGTTCCTCAGGTTCGCCTTTCTGGACAAGCATTATCAGTTTGTGGCTCTTCCTTTCGGGTTGGCCACGGCGCCGTGAATCTTCAGGAAGGTGCTAGGGTCCCTTCTGGCGGTTCTAAGGCCACGGGGCATAGCAGTGGCACCTTATCTAGACGACATTCTAATTCAAGCGTCGTCCTTCCAACTAGCCAAGTCTCACATGGACTTAGTGTTGGCCTTTCTAAGGTCTCACAGGTGGAAAGTGAACGTTAAAAAGAGTTTTCTCTTTCCCCCCTCACAAGAGTTTCATTTCTAGGGACTCTGATAGACTCGGTGGACATGAAAATATTTCTGACGGAGGTCAGGAAATCAAAGATTTTGTCCACCTGCCGAGCTCTTCATTCCATTCCTCAGCTGTCAGTGGCTCAGTGTTTGGAGGTAATCGGACTAATGGTAGCGGCAATGGACATAGTTCCATTTGCTTGCATCTCAGACCACTGCAACTATGCATGCTCAATCAGTGGAATGGGGATTATGTGGATTTATCTCCTCAGATAAATCTGGATCAACAGACCATAGACTCTCTTCTTTGGTGGTTGTCACAGGATCATCTGTCCCAGGGAATGTGTTTCCGCAGGCCAGAATAGGTTATAGTGACAACAGACGCCAGTCTTCTGGGCTGGGGTGCAGTCTGGAATTCCCTGAAAGCTCAGGGTTTGTGGATTCGGGAGGAGGCTCTCCTACCGATAAATGTTCTGGAATTAAGAGCGATATTCAATGCTCTCCAGGCATGGCCTCAGCTGGCTTCGGCCAGATTCATCAGGTTTCAGTCGGACAACATCACGACTGTGGCTTATTTCAATCATCAGGGCAGAACAAAGAGTTCCTTAGCGATGATAGAGATCTCAAGGATAATCCAATGGGCAGAGGCTCACTCTTGCCATCTGTCAGCGATCTATATCCGAGGTGTAGAGAACTGGGAGGCAGATTTTCTAAGTCGTCAGACTTTTCATCCGGGGGAGTGGGAACTCCATCTGGAGGTGTTTGCTCAGCTGGTTCGGCTATGGGGCACACCAGAGTTGGATCTGATTGCGTCTCGTCAGAACGCCAAACTTCCTCGTTACGGCTCCAGGTCAAGGGATCCTCAGGCTGTACTGATAGATGCTCTAGCAGTACCCTGGTCGTTCAACCTGGCTTATGTGTTTCCACCTTTCCCTCTCCTTCCACGTCTGATTGCCAGAATCAAACAGGAGAGAGCATCAGTGATTTTGATAGTGCCTGAGTGGCCATGCAGGACTTGGTATGCAGACCTGGTGGACATGTCATCCCTTCCACCATGGTCTCTGCCATTGAGACAGGACCTTCTGATTCAAGGTCCATTCAAGCATCCAAATCTAATTTCTCTGCAACTGACTGCTTGGAGTTTGAACGCTTGATTCTATCAAAGCTTGGTTTCTCTGAGTCAGTCATAAATACCTTGATTCAGGCTCGAAAGCCTGTTACCAGGAAAATTTATCATAAGTAAATATCTTCTTTGGTGCGAATCCAAAGGCTTCTCCTGGAGTAAAATCAGGATTCCTAGGATTTTGTCTTTTCTCCAAGAGGGATTGGAGAAAGGATTATCAGCTAGTTCCCTAAAGGGACAGATATCTGCTCTGTCTATTTATTTTGTTGCACAAGCATCTGGCAGATGTTCCAGACGTTCTGGCTTTTTGTCAGGCTTTAGTTAGAATTAAGCCTGTGTTTAAACTTTAAACCTATTGCTCCGCCATGGAGTCTAAATTTAGTTCTTAGAGTTCTTCAGGGGGTTCCGTTTGAACCCATGCATTCCATAGATATTAAGCTTTTATCTTGGAAAGTGTTGTTCCTAGTTGCTATCTCTTCAGCTCGAAGAGTTTCTGAACTATCTGCATTACATTGTGACTCACCTTATCTTGTGTTCCATGCTGATAAGTTGGTTTTGCGTACCAAGCTTGGGTTCCTACCTAAGGTTGTTACTAACAGGAATATCAATCAAGAAATTGTTGTTCCTTCTCTGTGTCCTAATGCTTCTTGTAAGAAGGAACGTCTGTTGCACAACTTGGACGTGGTTCGTGCTTTGAAATTTTATTTGCAGGCAACCAAAGATTTTCGTCAAACATCTTCTTTGTTTGTTGTCTATTCTGGAAAGTGTAGGGGTCAAAAGGCTACGGCGACTTCTCTTTCCTTTTGGCTGAAAAGCATCATCCGTTTGGCTTATGAGACTGCTGGACAGCAGCCTCCTGAAAGGATTACAGCTCATTCTACTAAAGCGGTAGCTTCCACATGGGCTTTTAAAAATGATGCTTCTGTTGAACAGATTTGTAAGGCTGCGACTTGGTCGTCGCTTCATACCTTTTCAAAATGTTATAAATTTGACACTTTTGCTTCTTCGGAGGCTATTTTTGGGAGAAAGGTTTTGCAAGCAGTGGTGCCTTCCGTTTAGGTACCTGTCTTGTCCCTCCCTTCATCCATGTCCTAAAGCTTTGGTATTGGTATCCCACAAGTTAGGATGAATCCGTGGACTCTGTACATCATGCAAAAGAAAACAAAATTTATGCTTACCTGATAAATGTCTTTCTTTTGCAATGTACCGAGTCCACGGCCCGCCCTGTCTATTCAAGACAGATAGTATTTTTTTATGTAAACTTCAGTCACCTCTGCACCTTATAGTTTCTCTTTTTCTTCCTTGGCCTTCGGTCGAATGACTGGGGGTGGAGTTAAGGGGGGAGCTATATAGACAGCTCTGCTGTGGTGCTCTCTTTGCTACTTCCTGTCAGGAAGGACAATATCCCACAAGTTAGGATGAATCCGTGGACTCGGTACATCGCAAAAGAAAGAAATTTATCAGGTAAGCATAAATTTTGTTTTTCAGGGCAATGGGTAGCTTAGGTTTTTGTTAGAGTTAGTTTTTTTTATTTTGGGGGGTTGGTTGGCTTGTGGGTTTTACTGTTGGGGGTCTTTGTATTTTTTTACAGGTACAAGAGCTGATTTCTTTAGAGCAATGCCCTGCAAAAGGCCCTTTTAAGGGCTATTGGTAGTTTATTTTTATAGGGCTATTAGATTAGGTGCAATTGTTTTTATTTTGGATAATTTTGTTTGTTATTTTTCATAATTTAGTGTTTGTTATTTTTTGTAATATAGTATTTTTAATATTTTTTTGTAAGTGTAGATTATTTTTTTAGTAGTGTTAGGTTTTTTAAAATGTGTAATTTAATTTATTTAATTGATAGTTATTTTAATTTTAGTATAATAGTAATGTTAGTTTAATTTATAGTTTAAACTTATTTTTTTTTTAATTTCCCAGGTAAGTTTTTATTTATTTTAAGATAGGGATCTTGTAATTTTAATTTAAAGTTAGTGGGTTGTTGGTTTTAGGGGTTAATAGATTAATTTAGTTTTTTCAATGTGGGGGGCTGTCATTTTAGGGGTTAATAGGTTTATTTAGTTGCAGTGATGTGGGAGGCCAGATGTTTAGGGGTTAATAACTTTATTTAGTGGCGACGATGTCGGGGAGAGGCGGAATAGGTGTTAATATCTTTATTATAGTGTGGGCGATGTTGGTGTGCGGGGGAATAGGGGTTAATAATTTTATTATAGTGGTGGCGATGTCGGTGAGCGGAGGAATAGGGGTTAATAACTTTTATTAGTGGCGGCGATGTCGGGAGCAGCAGATTAGGGGCTAATTACTTTATTTAGGTGTCGGCGATGTCGGGGGCAGCAGATTAGGGGCGTTTAGACGTGGGGTTTAGACGCAGGTGTTAGTTGTTTTTTTTTTAAAACACTCTCTCCCCATTGATGTCTATGGGGAAAGTGTGCATGAGCATGTCAAAGCAGCGCTTGGATTTTGTGCGGTATGGAGCTCATCGCAACCATATTGCACGCACAAGGCGGCTTTTCAAAAAACTTGTAATGGCAGCGATATGGAGGGTGAATAGTTTCGCACCCTCTATAGCGCAAAACTTGTAATCTAGGTGTAAGTGAGTGCACTATATATATTATTTATTTTTGTGTATATACTGTATATGTACAAAAAATAATCCTTAAAAATGTTTGCTGTACGATACAGTACTTTTACTGTTATATGATATCAATAAAAGTCCCTATATATCAATAAAATACCTAACTACAACATAATGCACAACTCATCTGAGCTGTTTTTATGACCATAATAGTTTGTCTAGATGTCCAACTGGTGGCCCATGAGCTACATACAGCCGCTCTGCACTCGTTTTTGGCCCACTAGAAAAAGGCGGAGTTTAGAATGTGTACCATAGTTTTTGTGGACACAGGAAAAACTCAAACTAAAAATGTGGGTTTTGGGACTTTTTGGGGTAGGCAAACAAGGTGACCACAACTCAAAAGAGCCCTCTGGAGGGGAGAAAAGCAAACAGAGATTAATCTGCAACCTTTCCTAAATCTGGACCTGTGACACTGGAGACATTTAGGAAATATATTATTGAGTGTGTGTGTAATAGCCAAAAAAAATTATGTGGCCTTTAAGGCTTCTAAAATTTTGATCTGTGGCCCCCATGTGTAAGGAAGTGGTTCACCTGATTACGTTGTGTGATAAAGCCGATAACTTTTCTTGTTCTAACATAAAACCCACAAGTCTATATAGCCATGTACAGCAGATACACTTTATTTGCACTTACAATGGGTCAGCAAATTGATTAAAAACAAAACAAAACCCCTTTGTCATACTATCTGTGCTTGTGCTGCAACTTGCTGATGTCTCCTCTCAAGCTCATTCACTGCCTGACAGCAGAGATGGTTGGTGAAAGGGATTTTTTGGCTTATGTTGCAGAGTTAATCAGAATGCATACCAAAACATTTGTGCGTGTGTGTGGGGGGGGGATTAATTAGTTATTTGGGAGGATCTGAAATGCAGTCACCCCTGCAAAGAAAACAAACTTTAATTTTGTTAATTATCTGTTTTAGAGCCTTGAGAACGAATTACATACAGAATGTTTTTTGAAATAGCTGACAGTATCTAGTTTATTTATTTTTACATTAAATGGACATATGTATGTGTTTATGTGTATATAGGGTTGCCAGGTGTCCAGTATTTAACCAGACAGTCCAGTATTTTAGCAGGCTGTCCAGTAAAACGTATACAAAAATACTGGACACTTAAATGTCAGCTAAATGGCCTCCTATGCCTCTATGCGTTACAAATATGGCACAAAAAGAAGTTACAATGGGCATTTTCTATCATTGGCAGCCATGTGGTGTTAAATCAGTGATGTGTGTGTGCTCCTGGCAGTCAATAGGGCGTCAAATCTCTACCACATATGTGTTATTGGAAACCAAGGGGATAAAATGACTGCTCAGTTGTGAAAAATATACATGGTGGGGCCTAAGGATGAGCTTTTGGGGATCACCTGTGATCAGTCACCTATATGTCGTCCGGTATTTTTATGGAGCATAGCTGGCAACCCTATATGTTTATGAGTCCATAGGATGAAGCATTTTTTCTGTACAGCCTACCCGAGGTGCTTCTCAATAATATAAATACAGTCCAGAATGAGTAAGGGCACTCACCGGGTCTTAACAATACAAACATTTTAAATACCAAAAACCATGATGTTTTGAGGTCTTCCCCAAAAACAACACAGTTTTTACTATTGATTTATTTTTCAATGTTAAGGCTCTGTTGCAATTATTTATTTTTTATGTCAGTAAATCATAAACTAATGTTTAAAGGAACTTTAAAGTAAACATGTTGTTTATATATCAGAAATGATTCACAACATCACAGACTATCTGCATGCAAAATAAAAACATTAAAACTAGTAATTCTGTTAGTAAAATATGTGTTGTTTTTCAGGTCCAGGACACACCCCTTAATGTTGTTCTCTGCTGTGGCCAATCAGCTACATATGTAAACAAGCTCGTTCATATTAACCAATGACTGTGTCACATATAAATTAGTCAGGATTCCACCGAACGCACTCCAGCCTTTTCATATTTTTGATAGGAAATGCAGACAAATTAATTGTGCATAATTAAGCATTTTGAGAAACATGCAATTTTGAGTTTACTGTCATTTTAAATTTAATTATAAGCAATAAAAGTCTAGGAATATTTTACTTATGTTAATTTTTTAACACAAATGTATTATTCCTTGGTATTTAGTATATTTATTTGCTAAACATATTGTGCTGTGGTTTATATAAATTACTTTTAAAGACAACAGTTACCAGTGTAATTTGACCTCGTTACCATTATAATTGTATACACTGTGCTGCATATTATTCCATATATTTTCAGGTGTTTATTTAGTTACAAAGCCTGATCCCTGGCATAGTATCTCCTTTTGCAGATGTGAGAGAGACTGTGTCTCATACGGTGTCTGTTATTTCATATCTGCACATAAAACATTCAGTACAAGTGTGCAGAATGGTGTCAGAGGCATTTGTCTAACACCCTCTGTTTCCCCACAGATAATAAACGCACAATAGACCTTGGAGGTGACTCATCTCTGCAACAAATCTCTCTAGTTTTTCATCTACAGGGTCTTTTGTATCTAAAACACAGTAGTGTATAGAGTGAGGGGAGCAGTCTTTGGTTTTTGCTGAATAGCTTTGTGATACAAAAGATACCACAATCAACACTGTTTCTGACCATTTCAAAGCAACAGGGTTCTTTTGGCTGAGAAAAAAATCCAGATATTTTTTCCAGTAATCTTAAGTACTGCATTAAATTACATTTTGTCAAGAATGGTTAAATGACTCAGATGTTTTCTTTTCTCAGCTTTTTTACTTTTGTTCCTTTAGCTTTGATTAAAAAAAAAACAAACAACCCAAATGTTCTCATTAAAAGAATTGAGAAATAGCATTAGAAAATATATGTTGTTTTATCCATGGGGATCCAGTGAATCTTCTGAATGAAAAATGCCTTCAGTTGCATTGGATAAGAGAAATTAATCTGAGCTGGCTATAGGAATTGTGGTCACTTACATTATGTCATCCAAAGTCTATGTTGGAATGGATAATGCAAGATGTATTAACCCCTTAATGACAACAGTACTTTTCCATTTTCTGTCAGTTTGTGACAAAGGCTATTTTTACATTTTTGCGGTGTTTGTGTTTAGCCGTAATTTTCCTCTTACTCATTTACTGTACCCACACATATTATATACAGTTTTTCTCGCCATTAAATGGACTTTCTAAAGATACAATTATTTTCATCATATCTTATAATTTACTATAAAAAAAATTATAAAATATGAGGAAAAAATGAAAAAAAACCCACACTTTTTCTAACTTTGACCCCCAAAATCTGTTACACATCTGCAACCACCAAAAAAATCCCATGCTAAATAGTTTCTAAATTTTGTCCTGAGTTTAGAAATACCCAATCTTCTTTGCTTTTTGTGCAAGTTATAGGGCCATAAATACAAGTAGCTCTTTGCTATTTCCAAACCACTTTTTTTCAAAATTAGCGCTAGTTACATTGGGACACTGATATCTTTCAGGAATCCCTGAATATCCATTGACATGTACATATTTTTTTTTAGAAGACATCCCAAAGTATTGATCTAGGCCCATTTTGGTATATTTTATGCCACCATTTCACCGCCAAATGCGATCAAATACAAAAAATCATTCACTTTTTCACAAATGTTTTCACAAACTTTCGGTTTCTCACTGAAATTATTTACAAAAAGCTTGTGCAATTATGGCATAAATGGTTGTAAATGCTTCTCTGGGATCCCCTTTGTTCAGAAATAGCAGACATATATGGCTTTGGCGTTGATTTTTGGTAATTAGAAGGCTGTTAAATGCCGCTGCGCACCACACATGTATTCTGTCCATCAGTGCAGGGGTTAATCAGGGAGCTTGTAGGGAATGTGTAGGGTTAATTTTAGCTTTAGTGTAGTGTAGTAGACAACCCAAAGTAATGATCTAGGCCCATTTTGGTATATTTCATGCCACCATTTCACCGCCAAATGCGATCAAATAAAAATAAATTGTTTCCTTTTTCACAAACTTTAGGTTTCTCACTGAAATTATTTACAAACAGCTTGTGCAATTATGGCACTAATGGTTGTAAATGCTTCTCTGGGATCCCCTTTGTTCAGAAATAGCAGACATATGTGGCTTTGGTTTTGCTTTTGATAATTAGAAGGCTGCTAAATGCAGCTGCGCTCCACACGTGTATTATGGCTAGCAGTGAAGGGGTTAATTAGGTAGCTTGTAGGGAGTTTGCAGGGTTAATTTTAGCTTTAGTGTAGAGATAAGCCTCCCACCTGAAACATCAGATCTCCTGATCCCTCCCAAACAGCTCTCTTCCCTCCCCCACCCCACAATTGTCCCCGCCATCTTAAGTACTGGCAGAAAGTCTGCCAGTACTAATATAAAAGGTATATTAGTTTTTTTTGGGGTTTTAATAGCATATTTACATATGCTGCTATGTAGAATCCCCCCTTAGCCCCCAATATCATGGATCCCCCATCAAACAGTTATCTAACCCTCCCCCTCTAGCCTAATGGGCGCCATCTTGGGTACTGGCAGCTGTCTGCCAGTACCCAGTTAAGTAAAAAAAAAAAGATTCTTTAATTTTAAGCTACTTTCTGTAGTGTAGCTACCCCCCACACCCCACCCCCCTCCCAGAACCCTTTGATTACTTTATAAATAAAATTTCCCCCCCCTTTTCTCCCAATGTATTATTTTACTTTTCTGTAGGGTAGCAGTTCCCACCCGCTCCCGCCCCGTGCACGTGCCCGCCCACCACCCCCGTGCACGTGCGCGCGTCCCCGCGCCCCCGGGTAATCCCGCCTCCGATCCCGCCCCCCTCCACATGATCACGGGCCCATTGCAGGCCGCCCACCCGCCTCCCTGTTTCGCTCCCACCCACCAACGATGCTCCGGTGCAGAGAGGGCCACAGAGTGGCTCTCTCTGCATCGGAGGCTTGTAAAGGGGTATTGCAGGATGCCTCCATATCGAGGCATCACTGCAATACCCTCAGAGCTGCTGGAAGCGATCGCAATCGCTTCCAGCACTCTGTTAGACAACTGACGTACCAGGTACGCCTATTGTCATTAACTGCTTGTTAATGCATGACGTACCTGGTACGTCAGTTGTCATTAAGGGGTTAAAGGGAAATTGCTTACTGCAATAATCTTATAGCACAAATACGACAAAAGTAAAGTGGCTAAATGTACCAGTAAAGCATATGTAGAAGCATATAAAGGGAGACACCAGAGACTAATAATGCCTAAGGCAGGAGACAAACTACATATTATATTCATAGAAAGTATTTTAGCAATTCTTGTTTCAAAGTAAACTAAGATGATCTTACAGAATTAGAAACCTTATAGATACATAAGAAGCAAGACTGGTCAGAGAGAAATAACAAACGAAGATAAGGGAAAATGTAGTTGCTGTCCAGCAGGGCCAAAAAGCAGATGGTTTTTATATGGTGAATATTTATCAGGTGCCATAAGACAAGTGAGGTCCAGCAGTCAATTTCATGTAGTAATGATGGAACTATAGGAGATAGCAGAACATCTGATGACATTATTCATCTGGCCTATAGTAGAGGGCACTCTAGGAGATAGCAGAACATCTGATGACATTATTCATCTGGCCTATAGTAGAGGGCACTCTAGGAGATAGCAGAACATCTGATGACATTATTCATCTGGCCTATAGTAGAGGGCACTCTAGGAGATAGCAGAACATCTGATGACATTATTCATCTGGCCTATAGTAGAGGGCACTCTAGGAGATAGCAGAACATCTGATGACATTATTCATCTGGCCTATAGTAGAGGGCACTCTAGGAGATAGCAGAACATCTGATGACATTATTCATCTGGCCTATAGTAGAGGGCACTCTAGGAGATAGCAGAACATCTGATGACATTATTCATCTGGCCTATAGTAGAGGGCACTCTAGGAGATAGCAGAACATCTGATGACATTATTCATCTGGCCTATAGTAGAGGGCACTCTAGGAGATAGCAGAACATCTGATGACATTATTCATCTGGCCTATAGTAGAGGGCACTCTAGGAGATAGCAGAACATCTGATGACATTATTCATCTGACCTATAGTAGAGGGCACTCTAGGAGATGGCAGAACATCTGATGACATTATTCATCTGGCCTGTAGTAGAGGGCACTCTAGGAGATAGCAGAGCAGCTGATGACATTATTCATCTGACCTATAGTAGAGGGCACTCTAGGAGATGGCAAATCATCTGATGACATTATTCATCTGACCTATAGAAGATGGCACTCAAGGAGATAGCAAAGCAGCTGATGACGTTATTCATCTCGTCAATAGTAGATGGCACTCTAGGAGATGTCATTAGCTGCTCTGCTATTATTCATCTGGGCTATAGTAGATGGCACTCTAGGAGATAGCAGTGCATCTGATGGCGTTATTCATCTGGTCTATAGTAGATGGCACTCTAGGAGATAGCAGAGCAGCTGATGACATTCATCTGGCCTATAGTAGATGGCACTTTAGGAGATAGCAGAGCAGCTGATGGCGTTATTCATCTGGTCAATAGTAGATGGGACTCTAGGAGATAGCAGAGCAGCTGATGGCATTATTCATCTGGTCAATAGTAGATGGCACTGTAGGAGATAGCAGAGCAGCTGATGACATTCATTTGGAAGAAAATACAGTCCTAGAAGACAAAAAAACGAGAGGCGCTCTTGGTGCAGCAAATTCCAAACAGGGGCAAATTATGAATACACAATATACACCATGTACTCACAAGTAAAATTGCACAAGCAGTGCAATATCGTGCAGGCCGAAACTTCTGAGCCGTTCGGCTGACTCACAGTGGCTGAAGCAGATGGTATCCAGAATGAGGCTCCAATCCTGCTACTCGTCACCTCTCAGGAACGCCAGCAGAAACCGATCAGTGCTATAGAAATCCAGCACTCGGATAACTAGCCAGCATTTAAACTGGTATCGTTTAAGAATTCAAAAAGAAACAGTTTCTGGTTTTGTGAAGCAATACGGATAAACAATGAAGGGTTGGTACATCCAATGTCGTCGCGAGAAACTGACTTCATTTTACGTCCTCATAATCGCATCCGTCAGTTTCTCGCGACGACATTGGATGTACCAACCCTTCATTGTTTATCCGTATTGCTTCACAAAACCAGAAACTGTTTCTTTTTGAATTCTTAAACGATACCAGTTTAAATGCTGGCTAGTTATCCGAGTGCTGGATTTCTATAGCACTGATCGGTTTCTGCTGGCGTTCCTGAGAGGTGACGAGTAGCAGGATTGGAGCCTCATTCTGGATACCATCTGCTTCAGCCACTGTGAGTCAGCCGAACGGCTCAGAAGTTTCGGCCTGCACGATATTGCACTGCTTGTGCAACTTTACTTGTGAGTACATGGTGTATATTGTGTATTCATAATTTGCCCCTGTTTGGAATTTGCTGCACCAAGAGCGCCTTTCGTTTTTTTGTCTTCTAGGACTGTATTTTCTTCCGGCCATTTGTGGAGAGAGCTGCTGTACATCGTGGGATCTGGTCTATGGTTCATATGGACTTACATATATATTTATATTTATTCTTATGATTTGGGACTTTGATAGGCATATTCAATATATACAATTAAATATATACAATTTTTTGTTATCTAGGTTTTTATATTATTATTAATCAATTACTATTTTACAGTTTATCTCGTATGGTCTTAATCTATGCCCCAAATACTAACAGACTTGAAAATTGATTTTATAAACGCTCATATTGTCGATTTATATTGGCGCACCTCCTTTATAGACCCTGATAGTGCAGCTATTTAGGTTTCTAGTGGTTTTAGTTGACATTCATCTGGCCTATAGTAGATGGGACTCTAGGAGATAGCAGAGCAGCTGATGGCATTATTCATCTGGTCAATAGTAGATGGCACTCTAGGAGATAGCAGAGTATCTATAGTAGGCCACTCACGTCAAAAACTATCTTAGCAAGGAAACTCCAGTGACTATATCATGTCATATTCTCTCAGAAGCAGCAATGTCCTTTCTACATTGTATTATAGAAGAAGAGTAGTTGGTTAAGATCTTACCATCTTGAGGGATACAGTGAAAGTTTAGCTAAGTCTGCAATATACTAATATACTTTCATTATTTTTGTCCCCCTTTCCTGTAATTTCTATTCTGAAATTGTGAGCTTTTCAGTTCCTGTTAGAAATGGAAGTGCAGAAAACTTTAATATATATTCCACACCGCCATTGGTTGCACACTCTAGTGACCTATTTATAACTGTCCCTAATTGGCCACAGCAGAGAAGGTAACCTAAGTTACAACATGGCAGCTCCCACTGTTTTATAGACACTAAAACTTAACACTTATTTTGTTGATATTTAAACATTAAATGAAACTTTAAAAAAAGACATCTAGATGTTATTCTCAGACTAATCTATTCTTTGAACTTATCATTATATCTAACATTTTCTTAGTGTTTAATGTTCCTTTAAGTCAAAATTAAACTTTCATGATTCATTTAGATTACGCATTTGTAAACAACTTTCCAATTCACTTCTAATTTCAAAATGTGCACAATCTTTTTATATGCACACTTTATGAGGCACCAGTTCCTACTGAGCATGTGCAATAATCCACAGTATATACGTAATATGCATTTTGTGATTGGCTGATGGCTGTCACATGATGCAGGGAAAGGAAAATTGAACTTTCTGAAATATGTCAGAAAAAAAATCTACTCATTTGAAATTCAGATAAATTACTTTTACATTTCACTTTTATTATGCATTTGTTGATTATGCAAATCTATGAAACAAAAAAAATATTTTAGATTCAGACACATCATGTTATCAAATTTGTTTTATTTTCCATGATATCATTTGTTGAAGAGATAGCTAGGTAGCATCTGGAGGACTACATGACAGGAAATAGTGCTGCCCTCTAGTGCTCTTGCAAAACTACTGCTATATAGTGCTCCAGAAATGGGCTGGCTCCTGAGCGTATGCCCTGATATTCAACAAAAGATACTAATAGAACAAAGAAAAATTGATAATAGAAGTAAATTAAAAAGTTGTTTCAAGTTGCTGCTCTCTCTGAATCATGAAAGGAAATGTTTAGGTTTAATGTCAGAGGCGTAACTAGAAACCACAGGGCCCAGGTGCAAGAATCAAGAGGGCCACCCCCCAAAAAATGTGAATTTGATAAATATCCTTTTTTTTTTTAACATTTAACACCAGAGAAAAAAATACCCTTTGCCCACAGTCTGACCCCCTATTACTGTATATAGTGACACTGCTTAACCCACCAGTACTGTATATAGTGACACTGTTTAACCCACAAGTACTGTATATAGTGACACTGTTTAACCCACAAGTACTGTATATAGTGACACTGCTTAACCCACCAGTACTGTATATAGTGACACTGTTTAACCCACAAGTACTGTATATAGTGACACTGCTTAACCCACCAGTACTGTATATAGTGACACTGCTTAACCCACCAGTACTGTATATAGTGACACTGTTTAACCCACCAGTACTGTATATAGTGACACTGCTTAACCCACCAGTACTGTATATAGTGACACTGTTTAACCCACCAGTACTGTATATAGTGACACTGTTTAACCCACAAGTACTGTATATAGTGACACTGCTTAACCCACCAGTACTGTATATAGTGACACTGTTTAACCCACAAGTACTGTATATAGTGACACTGCTTAACCCACCAGTACTGTATATAGTGACACTGCTTAACCCACCAGTACTGTATATAGTGACACTGTTTAACCCACCAGTACTGTATATAGTGACACTGCTTAACCCACCAGTACTGTATATAGTGACACTGTTTAACCCACAAGTACTGTATATAGTGACACTGTTTAACCCACCAGTACTGTATATAGTGACACTGTTTAACCCACCAGTACTGTATATAGTGACACTGCTTAACCCACCAGTACTGTATATAGTGACACTGTTTAACCCACAAGTACTGTATATAGTGACACTGTTTAACCCACCAGTACTGTATATAGTGACACTGTTTAACCCACAAGTACTGTATATAGTGACACTGCTTAACCCACCAGTACTGTATACAGTGACACTGCTTAACCCACCAGTACTGTATATAGTGACACTGTTTAACCCACCAGTACTGTATATAGTGACACTGTTTAACCCACCAGTACTGTATATAGTGACACTGCTTAACCCACCAGTACTGTATATAGTGACACTGTTTAACCCACAAGTACTGTATATAGTGACACTGTTTAACCCACCAGTACTGTATATAGTGACACTGTTTAACCCACAAGTACTGTATATAGTGACACTGTTTAACCCACCAGTACTGTATATAGTGACACTGCTTAACCCACCAGTACTGTATATAGTGACACTGTTTAACCCACCAGTACTGTATATAGTGACACTGTTTAACCCACCAGTACTGTATATAGTGACACTGTTTAACCCACCAGTACTGTATATAGTGACACTGTTTAACCCACAAGTACTGTATATAGTGACACTGTTTAACCCACCAGTACTGTATATAGTGACACTGCTTAACCCACAAGTACTGTATATAGTGACACTGTTTAACCCACCAGTACTGTATATAGTGACACTGTTTAACCCACAAGTACTGTATATAGTGACACTGTTTAACCCACAAGTACTGTATATAGTGACACTGTTTAACCCACAAGTACTGTATATAGTGACACTGTTTAACCCACAAGTACTGTATATAGTGACACTGCTTAACCCACCAGTACTGTATATAGTGACACTGCTTAACCCACAAGTACTGTATATAGTGACACTGCTTAACCCACCAGTACTGTATATAGTGACACTGTTTAACCCACCAGTACTGTATATAGTGACACTGCTTAACCCACCAGTACTGTATATAGTGACACTGTTTAACCCACCAGTACTGTATATAGTGACACTGTTTAACCCACCAGTACTGTATATAGTGACACTGCTTAAACCACCAGTACTGTATATAGTGACACTGTTTAACCCACAAGTACTGTATATAGTGACACTGCTTAACCCACCAGTACTGTATATAGTGACACTGTTTAACCCACCAGTACTGTATATAGTGACACTGCTTAACCCACCAGTACTGTATATAGTGACACTGTTTAACCCACCAGTACTGTATATAGCGACACTGTTTAACCCACAAGTACTGTATATAGTGACACTGTTTAACCCACCAGTACTGTATATAGTGACACTGTTTAACCCACCAGTACTGTATATAGTGACACTGTTTAACCCACAAGTACTGTATATAGTGACACTGCTTAACCCACCAGTACTGTATATAGTGGCACTGTTTAACCCACAAGTACTGTATATAGTGACACTGTTTAACCCACAAGTACTGTATATAGTGACACTGTTTAACCTACAAGTACTGTATATAGTGACACTGCTTAACCCACCAGTACTGTATATAGTGACACTGTTTAACCCACCAGTACTGTATATAGTGACACTGCTTAACCCACCAGTACTGTATATAGTGACACTGTTTAACCCACAAGTACTGTATATAGTGACACTGTTTAACCCACCAGTACTGTATATAGTGACACTGTTTAACCCACCAGTACTGTATATAGTGACACTGTTTAACCCACCAGTACTGTATATAGTGACACTGCTTAACCCACCAGTACTGTATATAGTGACACTGTTTAACCCACCAGTACTGTATATAGTGACACTGTTTAACCCACCAGTACTGTATATAGTGACACTGTTTAACCCACAAGTACTGTATATAGTGACACTGCTTAACCCACCAGTACTGTATATAGTGACACTGTTTAACCCACAAGTACTGTATATAGTGACACTGCTTAACCCACCAGTACTGTATATAGTGACACTGTTTAACCCACCAGTACTGTATATAGTGACACTGTTTAACCCACCAGTACTGTATATAGTGACACTGCTTAACCCACCAGTACTGTATATAGTGACACTGTTTAACCCACCAGTACTGTATATAGTGACACTGCTTAACCCACCAGTACTGTATATAGTGACACTGTTTAACCCACAAGTACTGTATATAGTGACACTGTTTAACCCACCAGTACTGTATATAGTGACACTGCTTAACCCACCAGTACTGTATATAGTGACACTGTTTAACCCACCAGTACTGTATATAGTGACACTGTTTAACCCACAAGTACTGTATATAGTGACACTGTTTAACCCACAAGTACTGTATATAGTGACACTGTTTAACCCACCAGTACTGTATATAGTGACACTGCTTAACCCACCAGTACTGTATATAGTGACACTGTTTAACCCACAAGTACTGTATATAGTGACACTGTTTAACCCACCAGTACTGTATATAGTGACACTGTTTAACCCACAAGTACTGTATATAGTGACACTGCTTAACCCACCAGTACTGTATATAGTGACACTGTTTAACCCACCAGTGCTGTATATAGTGACACTGTTTAACCACCAGTGCTGTATATAGTGACACTGTTTAACCCACCAGTACTGTATATAGTGACACTGTTTAACCCACCAGTACTGTATATAGTGACACTGTTTAACCCACCAGTACTGTATATAGTGACACTGCTTATCCCACCAGTACTGTATATAGTGACACTGTTTAACCCACAAGTACTGTATATAGTGACACTGTTTAACCCACAAATACTGTATATAGTGATACTGTTTAACCCACCAGTACTGTATACAGTGACACTGCTTAACCCACCAGTACTGTATATAGTGACACTGTTTAACCCACAAGTTCTGTATATAGTGACACTGTTTAACCCACCAGTACTGTATATAGTGACACTGCTTAACCCACCAGTACTGTATATAGTGAGTCAGTGACACAGTCTGTAATCTGCCGGTGAGATGGCGGGCCTGACCGTACCCGCCTGAGTACTTTATAAAGTGACCAAAGTAGTCTGTGACATAGTCCAGCCCCCCCGTACTGTATATAGTGGTACTGTATAGTGACATTGTTTACCCCCTGCCCCCCCATGCTGTAGTAACAAGGTCTGTAATTTGCTGGTTCCACAAACATACACAAACACACACATACATGCATAAATACACACACAGTCACATACATACATGCATAAATACACACACAGTCACATACATGCATAAATACACACACAGTCACATACATACATGCATAAATACACACACACACATACATGCATAAATACACACACAGTCACATACATACATGCATAAATACACACACAGTCACATACATACATGCATAAATACACACACACACACATGCATAAATACACACACAGTCACATACATGCATAAATACATACATGCATAAATACACACACAGTCACATACATACATGCATAAATACACACACAGTCACATACATACATGCATAAATACACACACAGTCACATACATACATGCATAAATACACACACACACATACATGCATAAATACACTCACAGTCACATACATACATGCATAAATACACACACACACACACACACACACACATACATGCATAAATACACACACACACACACACACAC